>NW_023416524.1:0-102485 GCF_012460135.2 Molothrus ater | reverse complement strand
CCCAAGGATTGGAGTCCATGATGCTCCTCTTCCAGGGAATTTTTTAAAACGTGGCCTTGCAGAAAATTGTCACTTTCCTTCAAATCTTTCTCAGGTTGCTAGAGCTTACTGAATTACTAGAACTGACCTTAAAGAATGAGTCTTTTGCGGGTGAAATCTGCAATAGCTGGGGATTTGGAGGTTGTTTTCCTTAGCCAGGGTCAGATTTTGGCTGTATTTCCAAGTGTCATCAGCCATCCCACTGACAGTAGAAAACTTCTATAACAACTGCATCAACACAGCGAAACCAGTCTTGTTTCTACATTCGGCAGCTTTACTTCAAATATAGAATAAACTGAAAGAATTGGAATTTCTGCAGTAATATCTTACCTGACAGAAATTTGAAAACTTTTACATTTTGTTGAAGCTCTTTGCAAGGAAAAAAATATCATATTTATCTTGTTCAGCTGACAGGCTTTCCAAGATAATGGTATTGTGTTAATGTTTCAGGTTTCCTGTTAATATACATATATTGCTTCAGAATCACACCTGGAAGGCTCAAGCCCTGTCTGGTGATAAATGTAGGTGATAAAAAGAGCAGATGACTCAGTTTATAAACATGCTGCTGTACAATGTATCTGCTGTGGGGTTTTTTAATAAATAAGAGAATGAATTAAATTATTGAAACATATTGATCACTTGCATGTTTTGAGGTGTTGGGGTCTTTGTTGGGGTTTTTGAAATTCTGTAGCTTAAAAGGCAATTTTGAAAAAATGGAAAGTGAGGAGTTTTGTCATGTTGGGAATATATTTTCTCTATCAAATAGTCTTATTAACATTTGAACCGGTTTTTTTTAGCAGTTTCCTTCTAACCTGACCAGTAAAGAAAAGCCCTGATTTATGGTGTCCCATAAGGATTTGAAATGTTGTCTTACAGGATTTAGATTGTTTGGTGGGTTTTGTTAGCTTAATTATAGTACTTTGTTCTACAATACTGGATTCTGATTTGCTTTAATAACTTGACAAACTGTTTTTTTTCCTACTGAATTTGTACAAAAGCCACACTGACGGCAAAATTATTTGGGCTCTTTATAAGAGGGGAATGGATGTGCTCCTTTTGCTGCGATTCAAGAGCTTGGAACCGCCGAGTCAGCTCTTGGCTCTGGGACAATTTGGGTGGAACACAACATCATGAAGTGTGATGGGAGGTCTTGTAGTTCAGGGGATGCTCTTGAACAATTTGCAAACATCTGTCAGTCCTCAGGAAAAATATTCCAAAGCTGGTGTAGCCCTTGAACTAGAGGATGAGAAAGGCTGCCTAAAAATTTGAACCTTATCCTTCTTGTGCCTCACCTGCAGTCTATGCACTACAGAAAGATAGCAGTGCTACCCTCTGGGTGAGTTCTTTTAAAATTGTAACAATTGTAAATGTTGCATTAATGGGAGCCATTGGAACACCGAGCTAGAAGCCCTGAAATTACAAAAAAGCAAAAATATGAAAGAATATGTGTTGCAGACATCTTTTTATGAAAATCCTTTCCTTAGGATTTTTTTCCTCCTGAGAAGCTGAGGCCTCCAGAACAAAATGTAAACATTGATTATCTGCTGCTGTGGAATGCAACAGGTGGATCTGTGATTGGCCCATCTTGGATGTTTATAATGAATGGCCAATCACAGCCCAGCTGGCTTGGACAGAGAATCCAAAACAGCTGCCTTTGTTATCATTCTTTCCTTTCTATTCTTAGCTAGCCTTCTGATGAAACCTTTTCTTCTATTCTTTTAGTATAGTTTTAATGTAATATATATTATAAAATAATAAATCAAGCCTTCTGAAACATGGAGTCAGATCCTCGTCTCTTCCCTCAACCTGAGACCCCTGTGAACACTGTCACAAATATGATCTGACATATATCTGTCCAATGAGGTGAGTGCTGTTCCCAGCATCCATTCAGATCTGGACAGGAAGGGTATAGACTAAAGCACTGAAAGAAGGGGACAGGGTTGGAAATCTGCTGTAAAATAAAAGAAATTTAATATCAAACAGCTTATTTTTAAATAGTAACTGCTTCTGTGTTATCTTGGGCATCCATTTACTACTATTGGCACTCAAATCCTGAGGGTGAGCTTATAATTCAATGCTTTACATTAAAGAACTATTCTCATCTAGCACATCTGCCTTGTAGCGTCTACAAATAAATAACAAGTGTGCCATGAATCACAGGCCTGTGAGTGCCACGGCCAAATGGCTGAAACTGCCCAGGCCATTTTTTGTAGCAGTGGAATAGGAAACATTTATTACCGCCATTATAGACAGCCAAGTGATTTAAGAGCCAAAGAGGTGTCATTTATACAATGTTAAAATTCTTTTAACTCTGAGAAATAAAATAAGCAAGGATCCAAATGGCTCTACAGCTGCACTGCAGCCCACAAACCTGGGCATCGCTATAAACCCAGATCATCAAGTGGAGCTGAATTTTACAGCTGCACATTTCAATGCTCTATCGTGTTGCCTAACTTCAATATCCTGAAACTTTATGCTGTTTGAAGCACCAATAGAGATAAAATTTCTTTCCTCTCACCTTGCTTCCTTTGGAAGTTAGAAAAAAACTTGGTAAGTGACAGAAAACCCTTCAAAACCCCTTCACTCTATCACTGCAAAACTGTTTCAGAAATTATAATATTGCTAGCTGGTCACAGCTGCTTCCTCGAGCATTTGTTGTTATATCAGACCTTGCTCATGCTGATGCCAGGAGTACGTTCTGGAGGGGAAGCAAAGATTTATTACTAATAGTGCTCATTCTTCTGTTGTCACAGAATCACTGGGATCTGCTCTTTGAACTGGGCTCTGCAGAAAGAAGGCTGCAGATATTGAACTTCAAAGCAAGAGATAGCTGAGAGAATAAATGTTCCAAATGGTGGAGTGTATTCTGTAAGCACTTGGGAGACCAGCCTCAGTGAGAGACTGGAACAGAGACTGCACTGAAGTGAAATAATTGCTCAAGGGGTTGATGTATTTTCTGCAGGCACTCATACGTCACCAGAGTTCTCTGGAAATGGTTTGAATCACTTGTCTTCCAGACATTTGGCAGAAATCACATGGAGATGTGGGGGTGTTACATCTGTTCATGGCTAAGGATGGCCTTCAGAAGAAGATTTTTACTTGCCTTCTCAAAATCATTTGGAATTACATCTGCTTCTTTGCAAGGTATCAAGTTCCTTACCAGGAACTGCTTCATGGTTTTTAATGTTGTTGAATTTTGCACTTTGAATTTCACTGTAGGTTTAGAAAATGACACCCTATTCTTTGTGTGCGCTGTAAAAGGGCCTGATAAGTGTCTGAACACAGGAAACTTGCTGAATTTCCCCAGGGCTGGTGATCTTATTACTTTCTATTAGTTGAATTAATCCTCCTGGGAACCATTCAATTTTTTTACCCTTAAAACTTTCAGAGCTCCATATTATTATGAAAGGTTTTACTGAGCTAAAGTTGTTAGGACAGGGTTTAATTTTGCAGCCCCCATATTTACAGCCTCATGAGGCTGCCTGGTTTGCCCTCCAGTGCATAAAATATGAGACTCTGAATCATTCACCTCCAGGAAGCACTTTTCAAAACTGGGGAGAAAATTGCATAGCAGCAGAATGTGAATTGATGTGATTGAATGCCTCTCCCTCCTTATCCTGTTGCATTATCTCTTCCCAGCCTCCTTTTGAACAATCCCAGGACCTGCTGCTCCAACTGTAACTCTCTGCAATGGCTGAATTCCACTCTTCCGCAGTAATTGTCTCACTCTTTTCCCTGCAGCTCGAGCAGGATCCTTTTCAGCTTGCAGGTGGGTTCCTGGCTAGGAGGAAATTGTTTTCTTACTGCCATATGGGGTCTCTCATCCACAGTTTGCAGCACTTCTGCTTCATAAATCTTTCTTGTGAGGTAGTAATTTGGTTTAACCCTCTTTGCCCCTCTTCCCAATGCCGGGGATGTGCCTTTGTGATAACACAGGACCTACAGCACAAATTCCTTCATCGGTGGTTTCTGTGTCTCCAGACAGATCTTTCACAAACCTGTCTTTATTCAGGCAGAATCTGAGCTATTTGGTGGGCTCTGTGTGCAGTAGTTTCATGCCAAAGTGTAAATCAGATTAAGACAATTGACTTGTCAGTGGGAGATTTGATGGGATAAGGAATGAAAGCCCCTGCTCTGAAAGGAATAGTGGTGACTGTTTGTTTGTGTGTTCAGGACTTCACCTCAAAATGTACCTATTCCAACAATGAATTTCAGTGTAGGGTATGGAATGTGTTTCTGACACAGTAGGAGTATATTGCTAAAGCTGATTTGGAATGTAGATTAATAATGTACTCAGTACAGATTTCTCTGTACATTTATTATGCATCTCTTCATTTTCTACAGGACCAGAAATTTCTGCTGTAATTTCAGCTCTAGGAAGCTGACAGGGCTCAGAAAAGATAATCTGATTGCTGCACTTGCAAAGCAAGTCCCTTCCAGGACCAAAGTCAAGGGCAACAAAAATGCCAAAGGAATTACTATAAATTACATCCTTCATACTCTACACATCCAGGGGCAGTGTTTGTCATCAGTTGTGATCTCTGATCACTCAGTGAATGTGCCGGTCCTGCAAATGCTTTTACCCAGGCAGAACTCTAAGAAACATTTCCAATTAATACCGTAATGGATCACATAATTTACCAGATTGAAACCATTCTTGATTTCCAAATTTTTGACAGGCTGACAACATTGAGGCTGTTCAGCCTGGGGAAGAAAAGGTTAAGTGGAGACCTGATGGCATCTTTCCAGTATCAGAAGAGGCTACAGGGAAGATGGAGAGGGACAATTCTTCAGGATCTGGAGTGACAGGACAAGGCAGAATGGGCTGAAACTGCCAGAGGGGAAATTTAGATGGGATATTGGGAAGGAATTGTTCCCTTGGAGGGTGGGGAGGCCCTGACCCAGAGTGCCCAGAGAAGCTGTGGCTGTCCCATGATCCCTGGCCAAGGCCCTGGCTCACTGGATCCAAGTCCAGGTTGGACACTGGGGCTTGGAGCAGTCTGGGACAGTGGAAGGTGTCCCTGGCCATGGCAGGAGATGGAACCAAATGATCTTCAATGTCCTTTCCAACCCAAACCATTCTATGATTCTATGATTCTAAGTGAACCTTGGCCAATTTGAATGGTCCTGCTTTTTTTCAGTCATAGTTTTAACTCAAATATTCATGGTTTTTAATATGTGTGCTTGATGCATCCAGATAATAAAATGGGCAATGATTGTACTTTCCCCGTCATCCTGAGAATATGAATTTCTGCTCCATCAAACCTCTGCCTATATTTCTTTAATCCACTTTTTCGTGTGAAATAGAACTTGAGAAGTTTGTTCGGTCCTAAAAATGTCTTCGTAAAATTTTCTTTATTAATATTGGAGCAGTGTGACTAACACAGAGGTTTCTGGGGATCCAGGCAGGAGAAGACATGGATCAGCTGGGGCGGCTGCAGTCAAATTTGTGGTGTTGCACTGGAACTCTCCAGTCCCCTTTGAAGGTGTCACCCACTGGGTGCTATTGTCACCAGCACCTGGAGCCCCTCAGACCTTGGCTCTCTGAAGCTGTGATGCGCTCAGCTGGATTTTAGTGGCTGCCAGAGTTGCCATTCCGTTATGCCATTGTGTATCCAAGGTTCACATCTGTCTGCTCTGGAGGGCAGTCTTCAACTTAGAACACTTAAGAACAGGATTTTTTTGACTGTGGAAATTGATAGAAGATGCATCACTTTTTATTCAGAGCACATCCCTGTGCTGAAGGAGAGAAAATGCAACTTGTGGAGTTGCATTTTGCTATTTGTTTGTCACCAAAGACTTGAGTTCTGTTCTTCATTTAGTTAAAATACTGTTTTCTGATATATTTGAAAGCAATTGATAATCTGTCCTTAAATTACAGATGAAAAGACTGTCCCATACTTACAGATGTATCCCAAATACATCTCCTGGTCTCAAGCAGATAAAAGGAACTACCTTTTCCACAGCATGTTGTTAAGTTTACTTTATTGCTATAAGAGTCTGTGGAGCCTGGAAGTGTAAATGGGTTCTAAAAAGGGTTTAGCTAAATCTGTTGGTTGCTACTAAACAGGATGATCTACAAGCAAGTGCCAGCTCTGAGAGTTCTTAAACTTGTCATCAAAGCTGAGAAATACCCTGTGGAAGGACTGGTTTCTTGGGGTGGTGTGAAGAAAAGTGTCTTCCCTCACACAGAGAGATGTTCCACAAACAGGTCTGGTATTGGTTTTCCTTGGGTATGGCAAGAAGTGAGTAAAAACCAGCGTGTGAGTAGTACAGCACCAGGACTAAAGCCCCATTCCTGAGGTAGTCCCATGGAAAGTGAAACCATTTCATTTTTACCAAACCCTTTTTACAACTTGAAGGAATATCAAGTAAATTAGCAGATAATACTAGATTGGAAGGAGTTGTTGACTGGAAGGCAGGGAGGCCGTGAAGAGAGACACTGACAAATGAGAGGGCTGTGAATCACCAGTAGTGTGATGTTCAACAAGGGAAAGTGCTGGATTCTGCACCTTGGATGGGGCACCCTGGATGTACAGACAGACTGAAGAGTCTGGGAAGTGGCCATGGGAAGGGACCTGGGAGCCCTGGTGGATGGCCAGGTGCATCTGAGTCAGCAGTGTCCTGGAGGCAGGAGGGACATCCCTATCCTGGGGGGAGAAGGTCCAGCAGCACTGGCCAGCCCAGGGAGGGATTGTCCCTCTGTGCTGGGGTGGCCTCACCTTGAGTGCTGGGGCAACTCTCAGCACCATGAGGTAAAAAAAAAAAAAAAAAAAAAAAGACATGAAGCCATTAGAGAGTTTACAAAAGAGGCCATGAAGATGGACAAGGGCCTGGAGGGGCCACCCAAGGAGAGGCTGAGGGCACTGGGGCAGCTCTGAGCTCTGCTCAGGCCAGGGGCAGCACCCAGGAGTGGCTGGAGCTGGGCCAGGGCAGGCTCAGGCTGGAGATCAGGGCAAGGTTCTGCTTCCCCCAGAGGCTGCTGGGCACTGCCCAGGCTGCCCAGGGAATGGGCACAGCCCCGAGGCTGCCGGAGCTCCAGGAGCCTTTGGGCACCAGGGAGGGACAGGGGGGATTGTTGGGGGTCTGGGCAGGGCCAGGGGCTGCATCCATCATCCTGGGGGATTGTTGGGGGTCTGGGCAGGGCCAGGGGCTGCATCCATCATCCTGGGGGGATTGTTGGGGGTCTGGGCAGGGCCAGGGGCTGCATCCATCATCCTGGGGGGATTGTTGGGGGTCTGGGCAGGGCCAGGGGCTGCATGCATCATCCTGGGGGGTGCCTTTCCTCTCAGGATATGAGATGAGAATATCTATCTCTGTGATTCTCTGATTCCATTACACAAACAGTTGTGCTTTTTCAATGAGGAATGGCAGTAGCACATTAGGAGAACATCAGGAAGGGGCATTGTTCCTGGTATTCCGAAGGCAGGCAGAAATGGGTATTTGCACAAAATAGGATAATTCTGGTCTTTATAAAAGAATAAAAATGAACTCTTAACAATTTTTAATCAAATGGAAAATAGCAGTATCTTATTAGCTAATAAATTCACCAAGAATTTAGGGAATTTAATCCATTAATCTTAAATCTCTGCATAGACAGGAGGTCATTGAGATAATGAGTCACCTGAGGCAATAAAATTCAGTAGAAATCAAGCAGCTAATTTTTGTCAGAGCCTGTGAATATTTCTTGCAGGAATCCTATCTCTTTCTCTTGAGAGAAATATTATTAGCACCTTCTTCACTCCTTTCATGCCAGAATGCTGGAGGAACCACAAGCAGGACTGGGTCTCTGTGCTCTTTCAGGCATTCATGTCTTTTTTTGATGCTGAATAATTCATGAAGAGCATTTGCTAATAGAAACATCTCAAACAAACATTCCATCTAAATTTGGCTGTTTGTTTTAACATTTAAATTCCTCAGCAATTTGAAGCGTGCTTTTTTGTGCATTTATCTACTTCCAGTAATGCTTTTCCCACTGGAAGAAACACCCATTTCTTTTTTTTTTTCAATCTAATCTTCAAATAATTGCATCAAATGAGCTTTTTTTTTTTTTAGCATATTTGGCTTTTTGAATTTTCAGTTTCTACAGAAGAGCTTAGAATCAAATTACTGAAATGTGATGTATTAGAGTGTGGATGTAGTGGGTTGATGTGATGGAATTCAGGAATACCAGCAGGGAAAAATCAATGTTTATCATGATCTTTTCTCAGTGTGAAATGGACTGAGAAAGGATGTTATGTAGCATGAAATCATGTAGAATGACCTTGAAAGTATTTAGAAGGTAATCATGAGCATTCTGTCTGAGCCTGCAGATTTATTGTAGCACAAAGATGCTATGAGTTCACCTATTATGCTCCTAAGTAAACAGAGGATTTATAATGGACATCTGTGTGATTAAAAGCTCAGTCCCCAGAGAGAAGTGAACACCTCATAATTTACAAACTGAAAAACAGCAACTGAGATGTCAAAGACATTCCTCATTCTTGGAATTAATTTCAAATTAAGGACATTTAGAATGGGGCCTCTTTCTCCACGTTGGAGGGAGTGATTAAATCTTTGTTTACTGTGTTTTGGTTTTTTTTTTTTAACTTTCTGATTCTGAGTCTGTGTATGTGATTATTCTGGAATCTTTGCACGCAAAAGAGACTTGGGAAAAAGTCCTGCCATTTTAGAGTCTGTGTGATCATCAGGAATTTGTTCTCTGTCCAACCAGCACAGGACAAATGTTTATCACCCAGTTGTCCTCAGTCTGGTCACAATTCCTACATCTCCTTAACTTCCCTCCTGTGCCTTTATCCATAAAAGACAGCATTTCATAAGAATTCAATGGGAAGATAATGAGCATCACTACTAAATAAACATCGTGTGAGCAGGAGATTTGCATGTGTATAGAAATAATTCTGAGAAATATAAAACTGGCTATGTTCACAGTGATGCTACAGAACAGAATGTCCAAATCCATTCCATTCTGGAATATTTTCAGATGCCTTAGAAAATTGCAATTGACCCATACAACCTCAGGTTTTGAAAATGTCTGAACATGCTGTTCTTCTGTATTTGAAAAACATATATCCTGGAAAATATTTTCTTGCTCTTTTCATTACTTTAAAAATAATTCAGAAGCTCTTCTGCTTCTGCAGGTTCATTTCTCTGTCACTTAATTTTTGTGGTCTTTTTATTAATTGATGTCAGCCAGGTGATTTTCATCTGCCATCGTTCTCCCATCTGCCTACATGGCCTCCTCTGCAAGTCTTGTCTTAATGTTATTTTTTGATGTGATTTTTGATGTCCTCCAAACCCAACTGCTAAATGAGTGAGACAGTGTTTCCAACATTTGTCTAGTGGTTATAGATGTAATTAACTCACAGTTGTCTCAAGGAATGTTAATAACATCATGTAGCATTTTTGTCTATATTTTTATAACAAAAATCAAAATTCAATTTTTCCTATCCACCACTCACCATCAACTCTCAGGCATGACAGTCTGTTTATTGTATGAGCTGGAACAGCTTTGAAGTAGAGGGTTATTTTTTTTCAAGACAGGCATATTAAAATATTTCATGTATTTGAAAATTCTCCTGCTAAACAGAAAGAATATTTTCAAGGTATGCACTTAAAATGGAAGCATTAAGTACATTGGTTTGCAGTGGTAAATCTTGATAGATTCTTCCTTTTCTCTGTCAGCTGTAATTATGTTATAGATGTGTATTAGGGAAAGCACATTATTTTCTGTTGAATTGTGTGAGTCAAAATAGATTTCTCTCTTTTCTCATCAAAGAATATCTTGACTAATTTTCTTAAGCAATATTTTATGGAAGAGGTTTAGCTTTGAACTTTTTTCCATACTGGGGAATTTTTTTCTCCTCAGCTGAGAGCTTTACCTATGTTTGCATTGCAGAAAGTGTGAGAATGAAATTTCATTCCTTTCACCTGTCATAGATGAACATTTTTAGGCTGTTCTTCATTGCAGTAAGAGGAAAAAAATAGTAGCTTACATTTCCATCTAGGATGCTAATCTTTTCAGATGTTGGCTTTGAAAAGGCCCAGTCTGAGTCACCCAGGCCACTTTTTCATAATTACTCACCTTGATGTGCTGCATTTATGTTCTGCTTTAGTAGCCTGAATTGGAGGGGATCAGAATTACTGGACTGTAATGTCAGCTGGGGGGTGAGTGGGTTGGAGACAAAGAGGCCACTCACCCTGATGTTCATGTGGCACCAGAGAGCGTTTATTCTCAAGCCCTTCCTTAGAAAGGGCATTTGAAAAACCTGGTCTGGAAACTTTCATTGGTCCATCTCTAAGGCCCTTCAGGTTCTGGCCAGTGAAATGCTGCAGCCCTGGGAGAAGTGTGACTGAGCAAGACCCCTGTCAGCCAAACCAGGGGCTGCTCAGTAGCCTGGCACAAACCAGCTTGTACGTGGCAACATTGGACATTTGTGAAAAGTTGTGCCTAAACACCTACTACAGTGTCCAAGAAAAGTTGTTCACAGCATTTTAATGTGGAGGGGGTAGAAAGGGAAGTGACTTAACTGTGAGTTCAAAAATCATGAGGAGCAGTCCCTGAATAAGTATCATCTTCTGAAGTCATTGCTTCCCCTCCCATGATGGACTTTGGAATCATCACCTTTAGGAACTAAATGTAAATATCTCGCTTTTTCCTCTCTACTGGCTTGTGATTCCCACCTGTGCCTAGCTGAATGTTTTCTCCTTCTTGTCCTGGCTGTTCTGCTGGGCAGAATGATGGCATTTCCATTATATTCCCAATCTTCCTCAGCCCCATGATTTTAATTCAAGTGCTTTAGTTTTTCCATGTCAGATAACTACAGGACTATGCAGCTTTTTTGCAGGTGAAATTTGCATTACCCACAAGCATTCCTCATAAAGTACACATTTCAATTAAAGTTCCTGCTTCCTTATCTTAAGAAGGGAAAAAGACCCTTAGTGGAACAGGTAATTCTGCTACAGATCCACTATATCCTTAAAAATTATCTACCTTTCACTGTGAAAAAACTCCCCCAGCAGAGCAGCACAGACATATAAATAACTATCTTCTAAATTTTCTATCAATGAATATTGTTTTCTGTCATCACAATTGCACCATGAAATATGAAAGTTCAATTTCCTCTTCATTTCCTTTTAATAAAACTTCTGCTCATTTCATTTTTGAAGAGATTGGATCTAAATTACTTTGACTTCTTCTGGCCCAACTTTGGTGAATGTTTCAAGAGAGAATCTGAAACCCTTTTAAAACCCACCAAAGAGATCAAGGGCTGTGTTCTGGGGATTTAGTACTCACATTCTCATCTCTCTTTCAATACAAATCTTTTGCATTTAGAAGTGGGAGTATTGATTCCAGGACATGGTTTCAGGAAGTATCAATATTGCACCCACTGATGGAGCTGCTGTTCAAAACTTAACAAACAGCAATTTTTTTGTTAAAATGGTAGGAAAGGGAAATATGTGCAAGATTATTTATCAGCAAAGCCATTTGATGTTGTAGACCTTATTAATCATTCCCAATTTCCACAGAGAGAATTTGGGTGGATGGGATCTGTATGATCTTTATAATTGTACCTACCTGTGATCAGGTAAATGGAATTAAACCAAAGGGAAAAATAAATAGGATAAATCAAATGCAGATTTCTCAGGTTGGTTCTTCATGCAAGTTCTATTTTTTTCCTTTTGGAAAAACATGGGAGTTTTTCCTAAAATTACATCAACAATTCAGAGTAAACTCAGTTAATGCATTAATAACTTGAGCTTCTGGGTCATGGACATTCCTGAAGTTAAAAGGTTTCTGGGCCAAATAACACAGAACCATGGAATGGTTTGGGTTTGAAGGGACCTTAAAGCCCACCCAGTGCCACCCCTGCCATGACAGGGACACCTTCCACTGTCCCAGGCTGCTCCAGCCCCAGTGTCCAACCTGGCCTTGGGCACTGCCAGGGATCCAGGGGCAGCCCCAGCTGCTCTGGGCACCCTGTGCCAGGGCCTGCCCACCCTGCCAGGGAACAATTCCTCATTGCCAAGATCCCATCCAGCCCTGCCCTCTGGCACTGGGAGCCATTCCCTGGCTCCTGTCCCTCCAGCCCTTGTAAACATTCTCTCTTCATCTTTCTTGTCAGGTCCTTTCCAACACAACAGAAGCCTGGCCCTTCCCATTACAATGTGAATGTTTCACATTGTTAATTCACTTCAGCTAAAAAGTATGTGGTGAATGCTGTGGCATTGATGGAATTTCTGCCTAAACCTCTCTGACAGAAGTTTGATATTTCCACTATTTTCAAAGATATATTGGGACTGCCAGAGGCACAAATAGCAGCAGTTGTCTCAGGGTGCATAACTTCCTGCACATGTGTCTGCATTAGTGAGGGAATGTTTGTACTCAAGAAAGCAGATTTTTTTTCAGCCTTTGTTGTGGGATCAAGGAAGAGGCACTGGATGTTCCAGCTATTCCGGAAGTGATCTTTCATCCCTGGATTATATGGTATGGCTGACAATGAGTCCCTGTTCATAATTGCTCTTTGGGCAAATCACAGCCCTCAATTTTTTTGTGACACATAAATCCAGGCAGGAGATGTGTTTCTGTCTGTGCAGAAGCTCAGTATTTGCAGAGCCAGCTTTTGTGTGTGTGTCCATCAAGGAGCATTGGAGACCACAGATCCTTTGGAGTTGCTTCAGCATTGCCAAGGCTGGTATTTTGTGGGTGAAGCTCTGTGTGCCCATGAGGCTGCACCTGTGAGTGACTCCAAACACCCTTTCCTGCAGTCCATCATCTCCATTTACAGCAGTGCCCCAAGTCACATGTTTAGAATTTATAATCCAAGGTAAATATATGAACACAAGATTTTGCTAAAGGCTGTTTCCCATTAAATTGATAATGAGTTTGAATTCTCCAGAAATCATGTAAGACAATCCACTGGCTCCACAGTGATGTGATCTCAACTGTGTTAAACTATTCCAACAACTCTCTTGTGCTCATGAAGTCAAACAAGTTTGAAACAGTATTTTATTTAATTTCCAATGTGTAATTGTGAAATGTGCTCTTAATTTTCTTTTTTCTTTGTTGGCAAACTATTACAAAAAACCCTTCATTTGACAGTCTTGGGTTGGCTGAGGGAAAAAAGAGAAACAGGACCTCAGACCTCAATTTCCCTTATTATAATAAATCAATTTCATACTCATTTGTGTTCAATCTCCATTGGAAATTTGCATTATCCAATCAGACCTGAACAGATCTCTCAGGGGCGATCAAGTGTCACATAAAAATTCAACAGGAAATTCATGCAATAAATCAGTAAAAGTACAACTCATATATGGAGATTTTAAACCCATCTGAATTCTATTAAAAACCTGTAAATCCTATTTTAGACAAGAAGGAAACTTGGGAACTGTAACATCCCTAAGAGGCTCCTCAAAGTGCACATACTAATATTTAATCATTTATCCTTTTTGTATGTCCAAATTAAGTAGTTTGACTGAAGTGAGTACAGCTTTCATTTCTACTTCTGATGAGGAATAGTTCATAGAGACAACATTATATCATCATAATCTTCTAATATTTAGCTGGTAAAAATATATTCTGTAAGTTGTAGGCAACTTTTTATCCTGTTGAATTAAAATTTGAAATTTATTTAATGGAAGAAGGGTTTATGTGAGTCATAGTGGCTCCAGACACAGCTTCAGGACACTTGGGCATGTGTGTATATGTGTTCTTTGAAAAAAAAGAGGCAACAGGAGGGATGGAAAGCAGGAGGAAGCAGACAAATGGCAATGGAGAAAGGCAAAGCTGTCTGCAGTGGAGGAATTAGTAAATTCCAGGTGATGAACTTTACATTTTCTGCTTTGAAATGAGAAAAAGATATGCAGTAAGGGTGAGCTTCTTGCTGTTCAGCAGCAGACAAAAGGGAAAAGAGAGCATTAGGTCTGATTGATTGATTGATTCATTGATTGATTGATTAAAAAATCAACAGTTAATGCAGAAGCAGGAGTCAGTGAGGCACCTTCCGTCCTATCCAGCTCCAGTTCAGGGGCACAACTGCTCTGAAATCATTTGCTGTCCTAACTGCTACATTTGATCTTCTGGATTTCTAGGATGTTCCTCATCTGGTGGAAGAATTCATGCTGAAGCAAGAGACAGAAGCCTGGAATATTTATTTAATATCAACAAGTAATGCTGGAAAAACTGCACTGAAGAAAGTCTTCAGAGATATTTGAAACACTGTATGTACTTCATATTTAATTAATTTGACTGATACACTTGCAGTTGGTATCTGTGATAAAGCAATTCCTTAAAGCTCTAAATGTGGTGCTGAAACAAGGTAGGAGAACCAATCAGAAACCCACTGTATCTAAGTGATTGCATAATAAATGTCTTGCTTTGAAAAATGACATAAAACCTCCAAAATTTTTATATTTTAGAAGGGCTGAGCTAAAATTTAAAATTATATTAGAAGACACACTTTTGGTTAAAACATTTTATTTGGACTAATTTAAACTAGTTTTGTTTGAAGGTCGACCTTAACATTAGGTATAATTAACCTTTGGTCTCTGTGTTTTTGCATCCCTCATTCAATAACTTGAACGAGTTTCATTTTCACTTTAAAAGAAGCTGTTCTAGGGGAGGCTCATTGGAACTGGCACATTGCTGCTGCCCACATTTCTCTGATATTTCCTCAAAACATGACTCACACTTAATCAGAATAGGCAGGGTGTCTTTATTACTTTGGATTGTTTTAGGGAAAGCAACAGATGGTGGTATTTGAGCTGTCCAGATATAGAAAACATGGCCTTCCACCATCAGGCTGTCTTTGCATCTTGTTAGCCTTTTTACAGACATAATTCAAAATAATTAGGCAAGTATTTAAGGTCCAAAGTAAGTAGCAAAGTGGATCAATAATGTGTGCTTGAAGTTATCCATCTGGTTGGAAGCTTCCTGAAGTTAATATTATATGGATGAACCCTTCCACTTTTGACAGAATATGAGTCTTTATCTTCTGCATCTGTTTAAATATGTCTGCAGTTAGCACCAGGCAGGACTAACACTTTACTTATTTAGGGAAGGAAATTTAAGCTTTAGAAAGTTCTACTCTGAGGAAATGAAAGCTGTCTCATTCTCATTAAGACACATTCCATTTCCTTTTTTCTTTTCTATTGCTTTTATTTTCCCTTAAAATTTCTCTGAAGAAAAGAAAATGTAAAAACCATATCTTCTTGCTTATGACAATAGGAAAAACTGTGTTGAATCAAATATTCTTGGGTTTGGGGAAGTTTCTTGGCTGATAAAAGGTGCTCACATTAATCAGATCTGTTATACAGTGTGAGGGTGTAAAGACATGTAGAAAGTAGATCTTAATTCTACTTAATGTTTATGCAGATGAATTGGACCAAAGCAGCAATTGTAGAGGAACACAAATTAATATTTCATTTGTTATTGTATCACTCTAGTAACAAGCTGATGTGAGAGATCAGAATAGCACAATTCAGATTTATTTACAGTCTCCTCACTTTATCACTTGGTAATACAATAAATAGAATTGGTGGGGGGGGGGGGGTGTTTGTTTA
This sequence comes from Molothrus ater, assembly GCF_012460135.2. Classification (NCBI taxonomy): domain Eukaryota; kingdom Metazoa; phylum Chordata; class Aves; order Passeriformes; family Icteridae; genus Molothrus; species Molothrus ater. The sequence continues at coordinate 86,882 of NW_023416524.1, read as the reverse complement.
AACCACAGTTTGAAATGTTTATAATAAAGCTCCTTTTTTCTTATCTCGTGCTGTGAATGAAAGTCTGCCAAGAGTGATAAGAAAGTTTTGTTAATCAGAATCTGTTGACATATTTTTTAAAAAGTGTAGTCATGGATAAGAGTCACGGCAGTTTTGGGTTGGTGCTGATTATATTTCATACAAATAAAGAACCCGTGGTGGCATTTTAGAATTGGTAATATTACTTTCTCAATAGAAATACTTTTTAACCTTTTTTTAGGGGTTTTACCAAAAGCCCCCTGTTTTCTGTGTACATATAGATGTACACTGGGGGAAAACAGGAAAAGCACAGCTCACTATGAAAGAATGCTGGGGTAATATCTTTTCAATGCTTGCTGGCTTTAGAAATCCTCTAATAAATTACAAAGTAATTTAATCATACTCCGTAATTGCATGCTCTTGAAAGAATAAGATTTAGATCCAGGCTGTCTCCTGCTCAGAATGCAATGATGTTGTGTATCACACACACAAATTGCACACAAGCAAAATAATGGCCCTGAGGCTGCCCAGCAGTAATAGATAAGGAGTACATGCTTACAACAAAGCGCACATTTTATTAGAGACTGAGAAATGTAATTTGACTCCAGCCCACAGAAAAGTTGTATGGTGATTTTTCAAAATTTTTTGGGGCAGGTTGAAATAACTTGTTTTGAAGTTCTGGTATTGTCACCAAAATTAACTAATTTGGGATTGGCTTCTTAATTCCAGTTGATAAGAGCAGCACAAATGAATTTTCTAAACCTTGCTACTTCAAGATAACTCAGGCATGGAGAATCGTGGAGAGGGGTGGCTGTTTGTGGGGTCTGAGCAGCCCAGAGCCCAGGTCTGGTCTGGGTGAAGGGTGTAGAGGGTGCTTAATAATCCAGCCTTCAACCAAACTAAAGCAATGACCAAAGCACTGTTTGTTTGCTTGAATTACCGGGACTGAGGATGAACAATTTTCTTTTAATGTGCACCAGATGTTGTTGCTTTTTCGAGTCCCTGACAGCCATTCTGCTGTGAAATACTCCTTCAGGGCTGGATCTCTTTCTCTAGCAATTTGTTCTCCCCAGCATCAAGATTTTTACTGTGGCTTTATGTCATTCCTAAGGAGAGTTTTGGGTTTAGTCACATACGTTTGGGGGAAAAAAAGTTTGTAAAGTTTACATTTCTTTAAAAGAATGCACTAAATTGCTTGAGCCCCAAATTTGGTTATTTAGTGTGACTTTTTCATATAGGCAAAAATAGACACACAGATACAAAATAATTCCTATATATGGAGCCCAAATTGCCTTTTATGCCACCACAAACCCCATTTTAGAGCACACATTCAACATGGGAGACAATAAATCATTGTATTACATGAATGAAATACTCTTGGCAGTTCATTGGGATTTTATGCATGTAAAAATATTTGATCATCTGTGTTCATTTTCATTTTAAAAATTGAGTTCTTGTGGAGATGAGAAAATTTCTAAAATAATCAGCTTGCTCTCCTCTAAAGTTCCTCTCAAGCAGACTACTATGTTGCCTGATTAATGTTGAACTTTCATAGTTCTATAAGGCAAAGAGACATCTTGTAGAATGGGAGTTACTTTTCAACCATCTGAGCTGGAAGAAATGAAAAGAACTTTTTTTTTGTGAGACATTCAGATTGGCCATCTTTTCATCTCAGAAAGCAAGGCATAATTCCATCTTCCCAAAGTTTTCAAGTTGATTCATTAGAAGGACAGGCTTTAATTAATTTAAAATGCATTTCATATTTGCTCAGCTATTAAATCCGAGATATTCTGAAGACTGTGGGAAAATGCCCACTTAAGACTAAAATTAGCTGGTATCACTCTTTGTTCCATCTGTGTTCTATTTGACTGCCAGAATGGGGAAAGAAAAGAGATAGAAGGTTAGGAGTGGAAGCACTTATAAAAAGCAGTAATAATTGACCTTGGTGGTGTGTCAACAGCATGTTCAGCTGCTCCTGAGAAGAACCAAATGTTCGGGACGACTTCAACCCACTCCTGTGCTGTTCCCACCTCGGCAGGGAAATCACAGGGCGAGCACTGGCAGAGTGATCCCAGCACTCCTTCGGTTGTGCTGCTGCTCAGAACTCCTTCTGGGCCTCATTTGTAGACAGTGCTGCACTAAAGGCATCTCCAGTGCAAACGGCTTGTCCTTCACACTTCTGGAGAGCAGCTGTGTGACCTTGGCTGTACTGGCAGTGACAGCAAAGCATGTTCTGTTCAGCACTGGCTCTGTGGTTGAAGGCCAGGCTTACTCTGCCTCCTCCAGAGCAGCCCTGTGACCACACACACTGCCCATGAACCCTTCGGCGCACAGAGCTCCACAAAAACAGGAAGTTTATAAAATCACTCGTATCTCATTAGATTTGTAAAATCACTCACATTGTAACTCATTAGTTTACCTATCTTAATGCCATTAAAATAATCTAAGTTTATAAGTTTAAGGTTTTTTAAACTAATGCCAGTTTATAAGTTAATGCTTAGAAGTATATAAGTTCATAATACTTTTAATTAATAGAAGTGTAAAAGGCATTTGAGGGGAGATGTTAGAGGATGGACCAAGTTATGCTCTGTGCTCCCCAGAAATGGGACAAAAGGCCACGGGCAGGGCCTGAGCCCAGGAGCTGCCCCTGCCCATGCCCAGAGCTCCTGCCCTGGGCAGTGCCCAGCCCTGAGCAGGTGGTGCACAGAGGCTGTGCAGGCTCCTGCCTGGGGGTACTGCAGAGCCACACGGACACACTGCTGTGCCCTGGGCTCTGGGATGGCCCTGCTGGAGCAGGGAGGTGCCACCAGAGCAGCCCCCGTGGGCCCTTCCAGCCTCCCCCATCCTGGGATTCTGTAGAATCAACCTTCACTTTTCTCTTACACTTTAAAGGAAGTAAAATAAAATAAGATCAGTCTCCCTTAATGCTATTCTCTATTTCAGATGGAATTCACTTCACAATATATAGACTAACGTGGTTATATTTTGGTATTCCTGAGTTGGAGTTGTGCTAACTTTATTTTCAGTCTTGATATTTTTCTTCTGCTTTGCTAATTCCTACACATTCCTCATTAATCCTTAATTATTCCTTAGCTTTCGCTGTTACTGATCAGCTTTGATTTAATATGGTCCAAGTCCAGCATAGTCCAGGATCTGGAGAACTGCCTGCTGTGATATGACTGTGGAGATCTTAGGCCTGACCTATGCAAAATCTGCATCTCTTCTGGGACATTCCACGTAAATTTGCTTGATCTACAGAACAACTTCAGACAAAGCAGTTTACAGATAGTTTTGATCCTATTTTCAATCCCATTGCATCTGTTTCATTTTTTTATCAGTATAAAAATGTGGTGCTAAACCTCTCCAAGCTTTGTTTCTTGCTGTTATCCTAGAAGGGACCATTAGAGATCATGAAATCATGGAATGTTCTGGGCTGGAAGGGACCCCCAGGATGATGGATGCAGCCCCTGGCCCTGCCCAGACCCCCAACAATCCCCCCAGGATGATGGATGCAGCCCCTGGCCCTGCCCAGACCCCCAACAATCCCCCCAGGATGATGGATGCAGCCCCTGGCCCTGCCCAGACCCCCAACAATCCCCCCTGTCCCTCCCTGGTGCCCAAAGGCTCCTGGAGCTCTGGCAGCCTCGGGGCTGTGCCCATTCCCTGGGCAGCCTGGGCAGTGCCCAGCAGCCTCTGGGGGAAGCAGAACCTTGCCCTGCTCTGCAGCCTGACACTAAAAGGTTTCTGTGGAAACTGGCCCTGGGGAGGAACTGGGGGGCTGGTCGTGGCTGTGGCTGGAACCTCAGTCCCGAGGGAGATTTGTCAGGAAAAGGTTTTTCCTCATACCAAAAGATCATGGAGGTGGATTGCCACAAGGAATCTAAATGTGCTTTTATAAGGAGAGGGGGAGTTCAGGGTGGGTTTTAGCTGTGAAGCTGAAGAGGAAAGGCACAGGAAAGGAGCAAGGCAATCTGAAGCTTTCTAAAGTTAAACCTCTCTTGTGTCTTGCTAATTCCTACACGTTCCTCATCCCACCATTTAGCACAGAAAGTGGCTTCCTTCCAAGATTGACTTTCCAGGTCTTGAGAAACATATTCATATTTGGAGTGTTCATTCTCTACATTTTACATTGATACACCCCATATTCTTTTTTCCTTTGGGACTAGAGCAAGAGAGAATCCTGTCCCGCCTTTCTTGGCTGGGGACCACAAAGGTGCTGTGAAAGCTGATCAGAGGATTGCTTGTTTTTTTCCAATTCACATCAACTAGCATGCTTGGAGAAAACAGGTTAGAAATAAATGAAGCATTCTCAGGGAAATTAATATGTTCAGCCTCTCTAGAAAATGTATTACTTTGTTTGCTTTCATTTTAGATGAATATAAAAGGACCTTAAGACATTATACATATGCATTTTTAGTGTGTGTGAAATTTATGTTTCTCCATTACATGGCATTCTGCTTCATGTTTTAACCTCAAGAGTCTCTGCTATAAAGGTGAAGTTAATTTCCAATGCTGGTAATTTCCCTGGGTTTGATTATCTATTACGTTATATCATAAAAATTTCTATGATCTCAGCTACCTATTAAATATGGACCTGGGTGAGTGAGAAAAAGCTCTCAGGTGATATCATTATCAAGGTAGATTCCAGCTGTACTGATATAAAATAGAACATATTCATTGTGGGAAATGTCAAACAAATAGCTGCAGGCTGGAAAGCATTTTCTTACTATTTCTGATGTTTATAAAGAAATATGACCAAATATTTGGAAAGCCATAGTTCTTTATGGCTTTTTTCTTGAGGTGACATGTTATAACACCAGGCCTACGTAGTGCTTCCTGCAGCAAATTACAGCCTGATATCTTAAATTATAGACCAAATTACACGTCAAGTGAAATTCAAACAATACCATGTCTTTTTCTTTTAAAAATCCACTACCTGGAGCTGTAGAGCTTTACAGATTTAAACTCCTGGAAGATTTTAAAGGCTTTTTAAAATCTCTAAACCTGTACATTACCACACTCCAAGCATTACGAGTTGTTTATGTCAGAATTTTAAATGTGCAGCAGCATTTTTTTTTGAGGTGCAGGTGAAATTACTCCGTTGTTTGTCTTTGTCCTTTCCTGCATGATTTCACTGCATCTGTAATTCCCCACAAGGATGAAGCATTGCAATCACATCTAGATGACAGAGAATGAAATATATATATACAAGGGAAAAACTCCGGCGGGATGAGGGAGATCAGATGGGGAGAGCAATGTCTTTTCCATTATTCCAGTATTTCAGGATATTTTGTTTCCCAATCCAACTGTTGAATGTTCCTCATAAGTATTGTAACTTCTGCCTTTGCCCCAGGGTACTATTTTGCAGTCTAACTATTCTTTCAAAAAGATGTATTTCTCCCTGTGAGCTTTTTCCCTGTGAAACATTTCCTGGTTCAGTAAAAAAGCCTTTTGAAAGCTGTCTTCAGAGAAGCTGATCAGAACACCTCTTTTCCTGTCCATTCTTGTCAAAATAATGCTTGACTATGAATTTCCTTAAGAATCTCTAAGCAGTTACAGTAACAATATAAGTAAGAAAGCACTTTTATAGAATGCTGACAGATATGAAAAATGCCTTAGAAAGGTAATTTTGAAGTGTCTTATTTCAAAAAATTTTCATTCCTGAATAAGTGTTTTGTTTAAATTTATAATTTTTTTATATTCACAACATAAGTAAAAAATTCTCTCATAGCAGCACAAGAAAAAAAGGAATTTTGATATAGAAAACTAGATTTAGGCAGTAAAAATGGCACATTTTTTGTGAAACAATTAAAAAACCCTACTCTTTTCAGGTTATGATGGTATTGATATTTTGATATACAATTTATAATGAAAGTATTTTCCTCACTGCTTGTATTTATAGAAGATTGGTGCATATGTTGAGGTGGAGGAATACTTTTAAGAAAAAAAAAAATCTTCCTACAAAATGCCAAATTTTTACTTTGACCAATTTTTTGCTACAATAGTCTTTAAAAATTATATTATTGTTTATGAAGTGCTTTTAATTTCATTCAACATTTTCACTTTATGAGAACGATATTTTAGTGATCAAGTCTTTTGAGTGTGACCTTAATCCAGTTCTTGACTGAATTAGGGTCTGTAATTGGAAAACTCTGATAAACAGAACCCAGATTTTATAATCAACAACCCTATTTACTGAATCACTGATGAGCAGAAATAATTCAAAAGGTGTCTGCACTATAAATTGTTTTCTAGATATAAACTTGGATGTATAAAATACAAATATGAGGAAATACACTGCATTTTCATTTAGAGAACCAGTCCCTGGCTGTCAAAGCAATCTGGCTTTAAGAGAATTGAGTTTTCTCAGCTCTTGGGGAAGTCAGAGAGAGCCGATGCAAATGGCAGTGCCCACATTTGATGATGAAAACACAAGCTCCAGGAACCTTCTGTGTGTTCAGTTTAGAATGTCAGCCCTAATCAGCGTTGCTGTTGGCACAGCCCAGGGCTGGCTCAGAGATCCTGGGGAACAGGAAGGGAAAAGGACGGCAGAATGCGCTTGGGTTGTGCCCACCCCATCTGTGCGTGTGGTTTTGGCCTCTCCTCGTGGTAGGCTGTGGGTGCCACAGCAAATTTCCAGTTCAGCAGCCCCCTGGGCAGGAACAGATCCCATTTCCCTCTGGACTGGGACCGTGATGGTGCTGCCTGGCAGGGCAGGAGGAGGAATCCACGACTCTGCAGGAATCTCTTTGCTGCTAAATTGATTTTCTTGGCTTGTGTTAACATTTCCATAATAAAAAGTAGGTCTGCAGGAAAAGGAAGCCCTTTTTAGGGTTTTATTAAATTAGAAAATAGAAAAAACAGAAAAACAGAAAAAATATTAAAAAATGGATGGAGAAGAGGGGAAAAAGAATCTTGAACATGCGTGTGTGTTTCTGTGTGCATATTTATCGAAACAACTTTCTTTGTGTCTCATTCTGGAGGTAATGTTGTACAAATCTTTTCTATAGACATCATTTGTGAAAAAATATGTTCAAAATTAGATGGATCTAAAAAAAGATCCTGGAGCCAGGCACACAGAGTCAGAAGGGCATAAAATCATTTTCTAGCAGTCTCTTGCAGGGAAGGTCAGCTGGAAGGGAGCTCCAGCCTCCTGCTCCCCAGGCTGGTGAGGCAGCTCCTGGACCTCGCTGCCTCTGGAAGAGTCTCCCCCTGAACAGCTTTGGAAGTCAGAGCTCTGCACACAAATATTAAAAGTCAGACTGTACAAGGGGGCACAAAACAGGTTTGACTGTTGTGGTATGTTTATTTTTTAGTATTAGATGATAGAAACTAAAAACGTCAGAGAAAAGAATTTCTGCAAACAAAAAATAGCAAGAGATCAAGAAGAGAAGCAGTTGGACAAGCAAGATACAGGGGAAGGAAATGAACAGAGGCCTGGAAAATATCTGTCTGGTCAGCCCAGTATCCAGTGCTCATGGGGACTTGGGATCAAAATGTCTAAAACAGAAACAGAATTTTCAGTTTATGATACAGAAAACCACAGTCTGGAGCAATCAGACTGGAACGTCTCCTTTGTAAGTTAAATTCATGGCATAGCTCCAGAGCATTCCAGGAGAGCCTGTAGATTTCTCTAACAAATTTTTAATAGCTCTTTTGACAATGCATGAGGAATTAGAGGAATAGGGTTGCAACCTTTTCTTTTTTTAAATTCCTGTTTTGAGAGATTCTTAGTGAGGCAGGAATGGAGTCTGAGAAGATTTAACTCTTCTGGAACACAGATGTTAAGGGTGATAAATAAAGGATGATATCACCAAGCAGCAGGACACACAGAGTATGTTGATAAAATATACCATGACATTCACCCAAATGGAGTTTGTGGGCATTAGAGAGACTTATGGAATCATGGACAGTGCCAAACCTAAGGATTCACACCTGCTGAAGGTGCATGTGGATGGTGGTGTTCATCTTTGGTGTTCAACAGTTCAGTGAGAAGGTTAAAAGTGTTCATCAACACCTGACTAAAAATGTTTAGATGTCTAATATTAAATGTAATTCTAAACCTGAAACACAAGCAAAAAGTTAAATGTAACAGCCTATACAACTGTATATCATAACTTGAAAAAGAAGGTAAAGATCTTCCTACACCTGAAAGGATTTTTTAACAGCTTTATGCTTGACTTGAGACTGTCTCTGAAAAACCTAAATTTTTAAGGGCTGAAAAGTTTGCCTGATTAGGTCTTTTGAGATGTCTCAAAATTAGACACAAAAAAATTCAAACAGCCATGACTTTTATGTTTCCCTATAACCCATCTTGGGCAAACACTGATAATTTAATGTTAATGATTCCTATATTCAGTGATGCAGCCACTGCTTGCCTGATATTGTCATGAGACAAAGATGTTTATTTTTCTGTTGACTTAATCAGGATTTATTTGAACTCCTGTCTCTAAAGATACAATTAAGAGATGTACACTGAGAGTCCTCAATGAGAATGTTCATAAAAATAAAGGCAGGTGATGATTAGCCAAGTATTTTAAAAATCTAGATGAGTAACTGGGGGTAAAGGTGAGTAGGGCCTGTTTTTACATCTACTGTGCCCTGCACTGGGGGAACTTCCCTGATTATCCTTGAAAGCCCCTGTGTTTTCTAATGAATTGAACAATAAATGGATTTGTGTGTTTTTCCTGTGTCTGAATTCAGTAGGGTCACATGTAGGATAAAATTAATGCTGATACCTATTTATCAACCATAATGCCTTTAAAGCACATGTGAAAAGTAAAACTCCTCTCTATGTACTGACAGCACGCTTGGGGTAATATATTCACATTTTAACTTGGAGCCAGATCTGATGGTTTAAATGATTAAATGTTAAATCTTGTATTTACACTTGGACTGTGCAAAAGTCAAAGGGAACAATTTGTCAGCTCATTCATATTTTGCTTCTGAAGCCAGTTAACTAATCAATCTAACAGAGAAAGAAGTAAGATAAATGGAGGCCATTCTGTTATGTAGAAAAGTGTGCATGAAGATAAATTTTTAACATTTTCCTTCATTTCATCTGCAGTTATGAGGGGTCGTAATTGCTTCTGAGCACTCAAGGTGCTCTTCAGGTTGCTTCTATAATCAGAAGGGTTCAAGTTCTTTTGGCAGACCACTGGCCGGCAGCCCTGGGATTTTTTGCATTCTTTTTTCTGTATGCTACTTTAGGAAAAAAGCCTCTGTGCTTTTATTACAGGGAACTTGCCAGATAAACTAACTAAGAGAGCATTTTCTGCTAGAAACAAACTTGCATATAGGAAATCCTGAGCAAGCTGCACCTTGCTACAATTGCTACTAGAGTTCCCATTGGTTTATATTAAAAATATGCCATAATCTAAGATCAAATATCTTGCAGTAATTTCTTTTTCTGCCATGGCTTCTCCTTATTTAAGGAGGTCATCCACTTTGCCTCATCAAAAACCTGCAAGAGGCGCATGCACCATTTTCAGCTCAGGAGAGTCATCAGGTGTTTCTCACTGCAGCTCATGACCAAAATGATGATATAAAAAGTCCTAAAAGCTATAGGCTAATGTGTGAAAAATCTAATTACTTTGAAAAGGGAGTAAATAGTCCTGTGTGAAATACGATCTTGACTATTTTTACATTGCTGCATCATTCACTGCATTGTTGCTGCACCATTGCAACATTGCCCAGGTAGGCAAGAAGGGCAATGGCATATGGCCTATGTCAAAAATGCTGTGACCAGCGAGACTAGGGCACTGGTAAGGCCACACCTCGAGGGCTGTGCCCAGTTCTGGGCCCTTCAATCCAGGACAAGAGACCTGGAGGGGCTGGGGGTGTCCAGGGCAGGGAACAGAGCTGGGGAAGGTTCTGGAGCCCCAGGAGAGGCTGAGGGAGCTGGGTAGGGGCTCAGCCTGGAGCAAAGGAGGCTCAGGGGGCCCTTGTGGCTCTGCACAGCTCCTGCCAGGAGGGCACAGCCGGGGGCTCGGGCTCTGCTCCAGGGAACAGGGACAGGAGCAGAGGGAACGGCCTCAGGCTGGGCCAGGGCAGCTCAGGGTGGGCACAGCAGGAATTTCCCCATGGAAAGGGGGCTCAGGAACTGCCCAGGGGGGTTTGCAGTGCCCATCCCTGGAGTGTCCCAGGAAGGGCTGGAGGTGGCACTCAGGGCTCTGGGCTGGGGACAGGGTGGGCATCGGGCACAGCTGGGACTCCATGGGCTGGGAGGGCTTTTCCAGCCTCAGTCATTCTGGGATTCTGTGATCATGTTGTGTTTCTTTATTGAGAACTCCATAAAGCCTAAAGAAAATGCCAGCATTTCTAAAAGAGTCTCTTCCTCTGTTAACACTGAATGATTTTGTGACTAAATTAATTATAATGACACAGTTAGCCACATATGTAGAATCCTCATCAGGGTTTGTAATCTGAGTCTGTGCACTGTGATTTTTATGATGGATAAGCAGCCAAACAGATAAGTAGACCCAGGGTAGCTGGATTAAAATTGCTGTAAAAGGTACCCAAGTTTTCTCAGCTAGATTTCTGCAGTAGTAGACGAGAGAGTCTTAAATAGACACGCTCCTTTTGGCTCCTCCTGTGCACTTTAAAAAGAATTTCAATATAAAAACCCCTCAGCTTTGTGCCAAAGGAATACAGGAGTGGTACTGGTTTTCTTTCTTTTATGGTTTGTCAGAAATTTCATGAAGTTTTATGGCATTACATTTCCAAGCACTCCAGCTGCTGCAGGAAATATATAGCTAAACAATAAGCTCAGAGAGGTAAATGCATGCATGATGTTCTTAAAATACTAATGCAAACTGGGCTTAGCTCAGAATTTCCAAACCCACATCATTTTTTTGAGTTTTAGGGCTCTGCAAGCCTTTTAAAAACCTTAGAAATTTAAATAAATATATTCTGTTGGCGGTAGATTTCATATTATTAGACAAAAATGGATGGGTCATCAAATACTTTTATAGTCACAGAGCGAATTTAATTAATCATTTATTACAAACATGAGATTTTTTTTTCTTAACTAGCAAATTTAATTCAATTACCAGGAGTTTCATTTCTTCCTTTATGTAGTAAATATGAATAATTTTCAAGCCTGGGGTTTTTTTTTGCCCTCAAGAAATCCAACTTGGATTCTGCCATCCTGTCCTTTCTATTCCTGTAATTGCAATATTAAGTCAAGTTAGAAAAGTATTATTCTGGAAATTTTGACAGGATAAGAAATAAAGGTTTCCTAGAAAATATTTTGTGATTTGAATTTCTTGCTCCTGGACATTCCTGTGCTCCCCTCAGTTTATCTCCTCTGATGTCTAATGGAAGCTCATAATTGATAGAATGTTCCTGGATTCCTTTCCTTCCAACTTTTTTCAAAACTTTGCCACAACCCATTTTGCTTGTTCATACTAAAAGGGAAAACAGTATCTTTTCCTCTCCATAGCTGATTTTGTTGCTCCTTTCCCTTGCCTTGATGGCAAACAGAATCAATGCTGTTCTAACATTAATTCTGAAATTAATACGCACTTCTGCTGAAGATTTGAGAAGATTAAAAATAAGGTATATGCAACAGCAATCAGAAGAACCTTCATAACTGATTTGACCCTATGAATGATATCAAACTGATCTTCTGTCTTGTGCATATTAATATTCAGAGAGAATATATGGCATGCTTTGAAAAGTTTGGTTTTTTGGACTGGCATCTGCCAAAAATCATCCCAAAGCTCCTGATGGACTCATGTTCCTTTGGGATGCAGCTATTGCTGCACCCTGAATCTTACCAGCTGGTCCAGCTGTCATTTATTGCCCAGGTTTGATAAACAAAATAGTGTGTGAATGCAGAGGAACTGTGCTGCCTTTTCAGTCCCACACTGCTCTGTCCATGCAGAGCAGTATTCCATTAATTGCAGGTTCGAAGTGTGTATCCCTTCTAGGAAAATGGGGGGAAAAAGAAATTTAAATAGAGAAATTTGCTCTTGGAGTTGAGAAATGCTGGCAAATATGGTCTGCTTTCCATTTCCCAAGGAATATGGTCCTTTTCAAATAAGTTACATTTTTCTTTTGTGTCCTTTAGCCTACCCCAAGTGGCTTGCAGTATTTATCAACTTTAATCAACATGAGTGACAGGAAACCTGATAATAGAGAATAGCTGTCTCCACTGGTGGGGCAAAATCTTTTGAAATGTCAGTAGTGAATTCACTGTATTTACATTTCTTTGGGACTCTCGCTTTTTGAAGATTTTCATCTTTTACACCGTAGGGATGAAAGTAAAGGTTATTTAACTCTACATCAGAAATTGTATCTGATGACAGTGTGACAAAATATTCCTGCTTTCAGAAGGGCAGGATGCCTGCCTCTCATCTCTGGGGCTGTTCCAGTGGTGTAGCAGGTTCACAGCTACTATTTGTCCTCTAATATTGAAAGCTGTTCATCATCCAATTAATGAGAGTCCTGGAGCTTTCTTTGTACAACCTTTTTTTTTGGGTTTGGCCAGCATATTAATTCTTTGCAGAAATTCATGCCATGTTAAATATAAACAATTAAAATTAGTGGTCACTTCCTCCTGGGCTGTCATGGGACACAATGCTCTAGCCACTCAAAGGCTGAGCCTGGATAAAGCCTCTGGAAAAGGCTGAGTCTTCTGTGCTGGATCAGGGGACCTTGGTCAGATGTCCTCCAGAGCAAAAACCTCTTACAGCCATGCTGATCCCAGGGGTCAGTCTGTGAGGCCTGAAAGTTTGGAGAACTTTGGCTGAGTGTTGTCTATAGGGACCAGTGAATTCCTTGGTACTGCCAGAGGTTCCTCCCCTTCCTGTCCTGTTGTGAGTGTGGGACTGCTAAACTGGGGCTGTGAGGACTTAAAGAATGCACTTACACAGCTCAAAACCCCGTCTCTCTCTCCCCCTCCCCTTCTCTGCCTTAAATGTACTGTTAAATAAAATCTGTAGTATTGACTTTGATATAAGGTCTCGTTTGCACCTTACTTTGGGCAGAGGCATCTTCTACTAATCAGATCCTAATGGGGTTTGCATTAATTATGGCAATCACAGTCTCTTCTGGACATCCCCTCTTCTTGGGGCAGAGCTTCTGGTGCTGTGCCTCTGGGTGCACCTGGGTTTAGGCTGGACATCACCTGATTTTAGGTTGCACATCACCGATTTTAGGCTTGAGATCACATGGTGCCACTGCTTGGATTGGGAAAGCTGAACTCTGAACTGCAAGACTTGTCTTCATCCTAGGAAAGATTTGAGGAGAGCACCCAGTGAATTGTCAAATTAAGACAGCTCTGTTTTCTGGTATTTTCTACCCCTCCACTTCTTTTGTGTTCTCCTCTGTGTTTCCTTAGCATTAATCCTCCTTTCTGGTATGAAAAAGTTTTAGATTTTCAGCTGTAACTGTGCAGGCCTCAGAATGCTTTGGAAAAAGAAAAGTCTGCATAGAAAAAAAATGGAACCAAGAGGGAGAGCTGGAAGTAGCTTGTTTCTCAGTGAGAGATGTTTGCTGGTCTCTGTAGGTCCCTTTTGATTTCTCCATTATCCTATAGAGCTACTGACATCCTCATGGAAACATTCCTGCTACCTTTTCAAAAACTATTTTCAATTCAGCCTCAAAATACAGTCAGTTTTCCTTTTGACTATGATTGTTAAAGGTATTGGTAAAGGAAATAATTTAAATTTATTTTGGAAAAAATCTGTTAAAATATTTCAGAAAAAAAAGGAGAAAAATTATATTGCAATACCTTTAGAAATACGAGAAATTACAACACTGTTTCTTAAGAAAGTTCATTTCCCTGGATTTTCTTTCAGTTTCTAACATTGTGATTTTTTATTAATGAAGAAAAATCCCATTAAATTTGGCAGGGGAGTAATCAAGCTGTATAGATCCCTCCAAGGCAAGCCCATTTAAGTGAACATGGAACAACAATAAACACCTAAAATTCCCCAATAATGATGGTTTTCCTCTGTGCCACCGCTCAGATTCAGAAGGATGCGTGGTGCCCAGGAGCCAGGTTCCCAAGGCTGACACATTTCCAGTCCATCAGGGTGCAGGAGACACAAAGCATTTTTGAGTGCTGCTGGGGACATCCCAGGGGCAGGGTGTGGAGTCTGGGGATGGCTGTGGGGTCCTTAGGGGCTGCAGGAATGGGTCCTGAGCTGTCCCAGTCAATGACAGCTCCCAGGAGCCCTCAAACTGGAGGGGAAACCAAGGAGGAGGGAATGCTTTCACCAAAAGTGTCCTCTGGCTTTGTTGGGACCTGCCTTTTAAGTATCACAAATCCATCTCTCACTTCATTATGTGCCAGAATTCCTTGACCTTAAGATAAACTGCATCCAGGAGCCCCCTAACACTTGTGAGACCAAACTTCTGTGTCTGGGATCTGTTCTGCCTCAAAAAATGCACAGGGGAGATACTGGGCCTTTGAACAGAAATGAGAGCTGGTTTGTCAGGAAAAGGAGAGGAATATGGGTGTGTAGCAGGGCAGGGAAGGGCTGTGACCCTCTAAGTGCTCTGCATGGAGCAGTTTGGAGTCTCCAGCAGAGGGGAATCACTGCCCTGGTAGTAGGAACCAGCAACCAGAAGGTTTGGTACCTCCAGAGCTGTTGCACAGACTCAGCTCCATTCCATTTAATCTTCATCAGTGCTTGTGTTTTCCCCTGTATCTCCCAACACATTCAAATAAAAACTCCTCAGTGCATAGGCAGCTAATTATGAAGCCTGCTGAAAGCATTTTGAACTGGAGCATCCAGCTATGCTGGGATTGTTGTATTTCCACACGTGCCACTCACACCTCCGAGAGCTCCCACCACCGAAATGGACCAGCAATCCAAAATACCCTCCGGGGTGACCTTCACACAGCAAAAGGCAGAAGGAGGGTTCTGCTGTAATTAAAAAAAAAAAATGGAACAAGGCAGCAGGCCTTGCTAATACCGCCATGAATGTGCAGGCAGTGCTGCTGCTGAAGCGCGTTTTGCTGATAACCCAGGGATTAGCCACACGTAAATGCAGTCACTGGGGAGTGCTGCCAAGCTGCTACAGTGAATTATCTGACTGGAGCTGCCTGTACTTTCTCATTGAGCAGTCAGAGCTGCTCATGTTTGCAGCCTTGATTTATTTCTTGTTTTAGTCTTGCACCCTGAATAAGGCCACCCAGAGTGAGTTTTTGTGGCATAGCTATAAATGAGCCTTTTTTAACTGGAACAGAGAGGGGGATATCTGGAGTTTTTTGCAAGTAATGGACCTGCTGAGCACCATGGTAGGAGTAAAAGGGAGCAGCCACTCTCTTGCTCCTGCACAGGAATTTGGGGCTGTTCCAGCTATCAGTCCATGGAGGAAAGGGTGATTACTTCCCAGGCACTGGTGTGAACAGCATCCTCCTGTCAGTGATGGTGAGGGGCACTGGAAGGACACAGAACTGTTGGAGCAAATCCAGGTGAGGCCTCAGAGGTGCTGAGGGGACTGGAGCAGCTCCCCTGTGGAGCCAGGCTGGGAGAGCTGGGGCTGCTCAGCCTGGACAGGAGAAGTTTGTGTGGAGAGCTCACAGCTCCTTCCAGGCTCTGAGGGGCTGCAGGAACCCAGAGAGGGACAATTCCTCAGGAACTGCAGTGACAGGAGCCAGGGAATGGCTGCCAGTGCCAGAGGGCAGGGCTGGATGGGATCTTGGCAATGAGGAATTGTTCCCTGGCAGGGTGGGCAGGGCCTGGCACAGGGTGCCCAGAGCAGCTGGGGCTGCCCCTGGATCCCTGGCAGTGCCCAAGGCCAGGTTGGACACTGGGGCTGGGAGCAGCCTGGCACAGTGGAAGGTGTCCCTGCCATGGCAGGGTGGCACTGGGTGGGATTTAAGGTCCCTCCCAGCCCAAACCAATCTTTGATTCCATGACATAGCTGTGCTGGCTGTGTGTCACTCAAGTGTCATCACACTGTTACCCTCCAGGAATAACAAATTGGGGGCCACTCATCTTCCTTTAAGAACAAACTTTGGTAGCAAAAATAATCCTCATTAGAGAAATCCTTCTGTCTTGCTTATCTGACTGCAGGCACCCAGGAAAGCTCAGAAATAAGCCAGTATTGACTGATTGGAAGTTTCTGTGCCAAAAAGATGTGTGGCCCATACATGATTCACTCCCAAAAACAGCCTTATGTTTCACATTATGAGCTGCACAAGGTTCTCTTACAAGGAATCTGACCCAAGAAAATAAAGAAAAAGTGATGTTAACTGCTGCTTGGGACTGTCTGTACACTCAGCACTGAATGGAAAAAATAAGGCTTCAAAATTGTCTTTTCAATCTGCAACCCTGGTACTCTTGTGGGTATTTGCTCTCACAGAAAAACTTCTTGCATTCAGTGCTAACTCCCATGTTAGAAGGCTGAACGCAGAACATTGTATAGAAAAAAATACATTCTGGACTGAAAGCAGAATTTATGTTAGTTAAGTATTTTGATGTATTTTGAGAGTTACGCTGTAAATATATTTACATAATACGGTTTGGATATTTGGAAGTACTGGAGCGTGTTCTGAAATGTCACAGCCAGTCAAGTGACAGCACCTTTCCACTGGCTCCCTACCTATCACCTGGGGCAGAATGTTTTATTTAAGCAGGAGCAGGTCAGGGGATATTGATGATGGGAAAATGAGAATGTATGGAGCCATCAGGAGGCAGAACAATGAGAACAACGGCATTCCAAGGCTGGAGACCTCAGAGACTGTGATTCTGTGTGACACATTAACCACGTCTGCAGAGCCCTGCGAAAGCTCAATGAAAAATAATCAACAGAACTGTGAATTCCTTCCCTGGAGAGTGGCAAGGGAGGTGAAGTGATTTGCCCAGACCAAAATGATCCCATGATGGATCTGACTTAGACACTTCTGGCTTTTGTCGTTCTTTTGGAGAATGTGGCAATGCAAATTCAGCTGATGGGAAAGAGAGAAATGTGGTGCATATTAAAAAGTAGATTTTAGAAGGGTTTGATCTACATATAAGGGAAACAGTCCTCTACAGAAAGGCACATGAATTTCCAGGGAATTCTTTTTGTTTGAAGGAACAAATATTGCAAATTTAAAAACAGCTCAGGAAGGAGTTAAAAGGAATGTCAGTGAGTGCAGCATTAGGGCCATTTTTGTTTATTTTATAAATTACTGACCCAAATTTGCTAGTGACATAGAAATGGGAAAGGATGATAAAGTAAATACAGAGGAACAGAGCAAATAAATTCAATATGATTGGGATAGATTCAGCTTAGAGGCTGGATAAGTAGCTTATTCAGCTCAGTTGTACAGAAGTGTGAAGTAATAAGATTAAGAACTAAAAATAATCAAAGAGGATAGAGCCAAAAAGAAAATACAACAAGTAGCACAGTCCCAGAAGAGTAGATTGAGTACTTTCCTCTGTTTGTAGGGGAGAAGATGCAAGTTGCTGTGGGCAGAGCACAGGGGACTTTGCCCCAAACTGGTTCTGACTGACAAATTTAATGAATCATTCCTTAACCAGATTTGTGGTAATTTTCCATTTTGCTTTAGGGAATTTAAAAAGAAAAAAAAAGGGTTATTAAACCCAAGACTTGAGGAAACAATGCTTACCCACTTATCTTTTTTAATACAAACTTTATTTTGCCCTCATATTATTAGAAAATTGAACACATACAAGTGGGTTCTACAAAGAATAAAACAAGCCTTAGCTATCTTTTCTCATAAATGATTTTCTACCAAATAATTAAAGACACCATTAGCAGCCACCCTCTGTTCAAAACTGGGCTACTACTTTTTCTTTAAGATGTACTTTTATTGTGTTGGAGGAATTATACTGGGTATTCTCTGTCTAAAGTAGCAAAACAACTCTATAATTGCATTCGTTCAGAGTAATGATAACAAGATTTAAAACACAGTTGCAACACAAGAAAACTTAGTGTGAAAAGACTATTCTGTGTCTTCAGCTGTCAACTAAAAGTATATTGAATTTTGCAGAGCAAATTCAAATAAAAGTATTGAGATTAAAAGTGATAAAGCAGCAACAGTGAGATCAGAACCCCTCCAAAAATTAGATTAAATCCTCCTCAGGACCATAAAAACCTCATTATCTTGACATGACTAGATCAATCATTGCAAGACAATTATCTTGAGTTAAAGTTGCTCTGATCCAGGAATTTAAGACTCTCGTTTTTCCTTCTGCTTTGGTACTAAAATAGGCAGTGCATGGTCCAGGCCTTGCTGAGCAGGAACTGAGACAGACACATGGACACTATCCTGGTGACAAACAAGCCATAGAGTCCATGTGTAAACATCAATAAAGGCCCCCTTGGAGCAGCAAAAGCTTCCATTAGATTGAACTGGGAAATAGAACAGCACTAACTCTTGTTCATTACATGGTTTATTAGTTGTGCTATGAACTTAATGTTGCTTTTGTCACTTCTTGAACTTCAAAGTTGTTCCTGCAGCCCAGATACCAGGTTGCATTGCCCCTGTTGTTAGCATTCAGAAACACATAATCACATAAGCCATTATATGCAGGTGCTTTTATTAAGAGCTCTGGGTGTCAGGGGTATTCAACCCAAATCTGACTCCGACCATACATTCGAGATGATCGTGCTTTTATATTCTATCGTTATATAATTTCCATGTTAATTATTAAACTTATATTGTTCTATTGTATACATAGATTTCAGTCAAACATGGCTTCTCATGGCTCCCCCTTAAATTTCTAACATAGTTTCTCATGATTCTTCTTATGATTATACAACAATTATATTTAGTTACTAAACAATCATCACATCTAACAATTATATCATTCCTCATACTGCTTACGCAGGTGCAGTGATCTGAGAAAACACAAAGCCTAACATTTTCAAAGTCTATCTTTAACATTTTCCAGGGCTCCACTATCACTGTGGCTGCTGTGGAGAGCTCCATGCCTTACTCTGGAGGTTTGGGGTCATTCCCTATCTCCAGAGATGGCTGGTGCTATCACGGACAGATGTACAGCTGAAAATGAGGCAAGAGTGGTCCCAAAATACTCAGAACCAGAGCCAAAGAGAAGGAATCCTGACCTTTTCAGCCTCACTAATGGCAGCAGCAGCAGGAATATGATCAGTATTCCAAGTGAAAACGGAGTGAGTAGTTTTTTCAACCTTCTCTCAACCTTGTAATTCCCTTTTTTAATTGGGAATTTCATGTTGCTTCTTGCCTTTGTTGCTTCTGCTGGAATATTTGAAGGTATTTTGTCCACATTTAATTACTGTGCACCAGCTTTGTGGGCATTCTTGCTCCTTTGGAGTACCATTGACCTGGGTGTAGAGAACTTGCTCCCTGACTAGAGATTTATTTTTAGGGCAAATCAGTGTAGTTCTGTGACAAAGAATGTGGCAAACATGGGCTTTTATTTCATATCACAAAAGGCCCTTGGTGAAATCTGAAACAGAGAGTGCTTTAAATTCTTTCCAAATAAAAAAAAAAGTAATTTGTATTTTGCATCCTCTGAAAGGTGCATTAAATCCAGATTTACCTTTTAAAAATCTTTAGTTTGTCAGTTTTAGAAACAATTTCCTACTGAATGTACTTCCAGCAGGAAGCAGCTCCTAAAGATGATGGCGTGGGATGGAATCAGTACAACAAGGGATTACAAACATTTCTGCCAATGCAGAAGCTGTGACTCTGTAGGCTGGGAGAGCTGGCATTGTTCACCTGCACTGGAGAAGCTCTGGGCTGAGCTCAGGGTGGCCTTGCAGGGCCTGAAGGAGCTGCAGGAAAGATGGAGAGAGACAATTGCCAAGGGCTGGAGGGACAGGAGCCAGGGAATGGCTGCCAGTGCCAGAGGGCAGGGCTGGATGGGACCGTGGGAATGAGGAATTGTTCCCTGGCAGGGTGGGCAGGGCCTGGCACAGGGTGCCCAGAGCAGCTGGGGCTGCCCCTGGATCCCTGGCAGTGCCCAAGGCCAGGTTGGACACTGGGGCTGGAGCAGCCTGGGACAGTGGGA
Source organism: Molothrus ater (assembly GCF_012460135.2). Taxonomy (NCBI): domain Eukaryota; kingdom Metazoa; phylum Chordata; class Aves; order Passeriformes; family Icteridae; genus Molothrus; species Molothrus ater. The sequence goes on along the minus strand of NW_023416524.1, from coordinate 66,900 downwards.
GGTGTCCCTGCCATGGCAGGGGTGGCACTGGGTGGGCTTTAAGGTCCCTTCCCACTCAAACCATTCCATGATTCTCTGACATAAATGGCTTCATGGACCCATGAAGGACAGCTGGGATCGGGCAGCCTTACACAAATAGTAAGTTTAACATTTCATACTGGTTTAATTCCCACATAGTTTTTCAAGTTTTATTAACCCAGACAACTTGTAATAATTATGATAAACAGACATTGTCATCAAAAATCAGCAGAAACTTGATAAGATTAAGTGCAATGCAATACATCTTCCTTGCTCACAGAGCCTGGATAATAAATTACTTTGAGGCTCCAGAATGAGACATTGTATAATTGAGCAAAACATCAATTTTTAAGGATGCTTATTTAAATGCAAACCAGATTTTTTGAGAATGGTAAATTTGATTAAAATCCCTCTTTAAGTGCAAATCACAAACAACAATATCCAATACTCACAGGCCATAACCATCCTCTGAATAATACAATTTATTGTTCAGATATAATTGTAAGATCTTAATGATGTGGCAGCTGTAATCTACTTTAAAAATTAGAAACTATGAACTCCAGGGTTCCAAAGTGGCTCAAACACACACCACGGCTCAGTGATTTACATTTGGTTACTGCAATACTTTGCACCAGATTAAATGATCAGCCTTTGGCTTTTTGTCACACATAATTTTCTCCATCTTTAATGGTGTGCTCCATAAATTATACTGTTTCGGCTATTGTGTGGATATTAAAATCAGATCCAGACATGACTGAATAGGAATTTAGCCATCTCAGTCCTGGATACTTTTAAAATTGGTTCAATCTTCACCTGCTGGCAATACTCGGTTACTTAATTTTTAAAAAATTTTCTGGATAGGTGCAGTTGTGTTTTTGCATAGCAGCAGCATTTCAGATTTGAGAAGTCTAGACAGGCTATCTTATGCTGTAAGTAAAACTGAATTAAAACCCCTGGTTGTTCCAACTTTATTTTCACTACGGGGCTGATTCAAATGGGAGGTTTTGGGAATGAGATGCCATAGTCCTTAGAACAGCTCTTCCCTGACAGCAGGGACAGCTGCCACTTTCCTTAAGGGTGTGAGTGGTGCTGTGGCTCCTCTCACACCCTCACACCTTTCTCAGCACTGTCAGAGGATTAATTCTCACCTCTAATGGTGCATTTAGGCTGCTTTTCAGAAGCTTGTTTGCTCTTGTTGGAGCACATGGGAGCTTCAGTCTCCTCTAGAAGGGGCTGAATCCATCCTGGGTGCTCCAATGCTCCTCAGACATCCCCATCCACAGCAAAAGACAGCAGTGGCTTGTGTTCATAACTGACATAAATATTGCTGTGCACAGGGTTGCCTGTTTTCTAAAGACCACAACAGACTTTGGGAAGGCAAAATTTCACTCAAAGCACATCTAAAATTTGAGCACTATTCTTTTTGAATTTTACCTTTCAGACAGTCTCAAAATTAGACAAAAGAAAAGCAACTTGCCAAAGAGAAAGAGTGAAAGCTCTTTACTTTCAGTTGCAGTTTTGCAGTCAGCATCTGTGAGCTGTTATCTTTCATCACTGTATCAAACTCCAACAACAATAAAGTTTCTGCTTGGAGCAGAAGGAGGACTTTCCACCAAAATCCCTTTATGCTGTAAAAGCAGACTGGAAAATGAGACATCTGATCTTTGAAACAGCCTTAAACTTTGGTGAGACATGAGCATTTTAAGTGGGATATTTATGACTTTAATAACATCCATTAATGCAACATTAATTGCCATTTTTAGAAGCAATAAACTACTTAGTAGCTCCATGACTGTGCAGCTGAATTGTGAAAAAATGAGCTCTGACTTAGGCATGTTAATGCTCTCAGATATTAATATTAGATTCCTGCACATGTAATCCAGGTTTGGGAGCTGAGGTATCTTTGCTCTACACTCAGTCTCCTCTGAAAGTCTTGCAAACACTGTCTGGCATTTATTACGGCCCTGGCAGCACAAAACAGGGCTCTGTCTGTGATTTAAGTGAGTCCCTGGTGCTGGAGCCTGTTTCACTGGGAGTCAGATCTGGGAATAGAGCCAAGTGCACCCTGCTGTGATCCATGCCAGGCTGGGAGCAGCCAGTCCCCTGTGCCCAGAGCTGTCCCCTGTGCCCAGGGCTGTCCCCTGTGCCCAGGGCTGTCCCCTGTGCCCAGGGCTGTCCCCTTTACCCAGGGCTGTCCCCTGTGCCCAGAGCTGTCCCCTGTGCCCAGAGCTGTCCCCTCTGCCCAGAATTGTCCCCTGTGCCCAGAGCTGTCCCCTTTACCCAGGGCTGTCCCCTGTGCCCAGAGCTGTCCCCTGTGCCCAGGGCTGTCCCCTGTGCCCAGAGCTGTCCCCTGTGCCCAGAGCTGTCCCCTTTACCCAGGCCTGTCCCCTATGCCCAGGGCTGTCCCCTGTGCCCAGAGCTGTCCCCTGTGTGCAGGGCTGTCCCCTTTACCCAGGATTGTCCCCTTTACCCAGGCCTGTCCCCTGTGCCCAGAGCTGTCCCCTGTGAGCAGGGCTGTCCCCTGTGCCCAGGGCTGTCCCCTGTGAGCAGGGCTGTCCCCTGTGCCCAGAGCTGTCCCCTGTGCCCAGAGCTGTCCCCTGTGCCCAGGGCTGTCCCCTTTACCCAGGATTGTCCCCTCTGCCCAGAGCTGTCCCCTGTGCCCAGAGCTGTCCCCTCTGCCCAGAGCTGTCCCCTCTGCCCAGGGCTGTCCCCTGTGCCCAGGGCTGTCCCCTGTGCCCAGAGCTGACTCCCTGGCCCAGGGCTGACTCCTTTGCTGCGAGCTGGCCACAGGAGGGCTCACCCTGCACCGAGTCCAGCCTGAGCAAAAATAGGAACTCGGCTGCTGGCTGTTGCAGGGACAGCAGAGTGACAAGGCCAGGAGGGAAGTGGCCTGACAAAGTCTGTTTTGCAGGACTGGTCACCTCTTCCAGGTGACTGGACACTGTAGGATAGAAGGGTAATATTTTAGCAATTATTAGTGACTATTTAGCTGTATGGTTAAATGATTGTAGATTGATCCACTTGAGCAAGAAGAAGCTTCTCCTGTCTTCTAGAAGCACAGCCCTTGAGTTGCATCCACCTTTTCCTCACTGTCTCTGTGCTCTCCCCTTGCCACGTGCCCCGTCTTACTCTGAGCAGCACTGACAATAATGAACATCATCTATTAGCTAACCCAAGGGAAGTTTACATGAACCCAAACTGGGCATGGAACACTGCTAAGGAACAAGAGGCTGGATTTTGAAACACTGGTCATTAAGCCCTCTGCTTCAGATTCTGCTTCCACAGCCCATGTGTTTTCTACATTAAAACTGATTGCTGCCAAGGAACATCAGCCAGCTTAGTTATTAATAGGTTAAAAAATTCTCTCTGCATCATGGTGTTGCTTCATCCCCAGTAATCTTGAGCTAGGGATTCATGTCCCTGAAAATGCTTGGAATGGCTGGCTAACTCCTGTCCTGGAGAAACATGAATCAGAGACTGTTATCCCTGTCCCACAGCAGCATTCCTTGGGAGCCTGCCAAGGATATCTACTTGTCTGGGCTGCTCAAAGTGTGAAATCTCTGTGTCTGCATATGCACATGCCACATCCAGTATTTTGTGTGGTTTTCAGTGCTTTTCCTGGTGTGTGTTCACCCTGACAGAGAGACAGCTGTGGGCACTTGAGGCTCAGGCTGCAGAGCAGGGCAAGGTTCTGCTTCCCCCAGAGGCTGCTGGGCATTGCCCAGGCTGCCCAGGGAATGGGCACAGCCCCGAGGCTGCCGGAGCTCCAGGAGCCTTTGGGCACCAGGGAGGGACAGGGGGGATTGTTGGGGGTCTGGGCAGGGCCAGGGGCTGCATCCATCATCCTGGGGGGATTGTTGGGGGTCTGGGCAGGGCCAGGGGCTGCATCCATCATCCTGGGGGATTGTTGGGGGTCTGGGCAGGGACAGGGGATGGATCCACCATCCTGGTGGCTCCCTTACAACTCAGCATCCTCTATGATTCTCTGATTCTTTGATTTGAAAATGCTACAAAAAGTCATTTTGCTATAAGTATTTGCTGAATCAATGAATCATTTTGTTTTACAGTAGCACCTAGAATGTGTCTGGTGGCAACATCCAATAAATCCTGATATTTTCAGTTCAGATATGAAAGGAGAGGAGCAGAATAAAATGTCACCTACATTTCAGTGTTTTTATATTACTTGTATTGGAGAGAAACTGAGAGGAACAGAATGAACCCATTTAATGGAGCTGATTCCATATACCAAAAAATTATGCAAAGGAAAAATAAATGAGAGGAGCTGAAGCTGAAAGCAGGTCTGATTTTGAAATTAGAAGAGGCAGAACACTTAAGTAGCAAAATGCAAATTTATGAAGATTTCTGAGGAAATAACTGTAATTTTGACTTGGGTAAGGCAGAAAGATGTCCAGCATCTCAGGTGACCTGGGTTAGAAAATGAGCAGTTCAGTAACCATGGTTTTGCTATGAGACAAAGATAAATATGAGTTGCTGAAAATAATAGAGAAAAGAAAGTTCCAGCATTCAATGTATGAGATCTCTAATGAAGGATTTTGGTTAAAATTTCATTAAAAAATAAATTTAATTTCATGCAGATCAGAGGATGGCTTTCTAATGTAGGAAGTCATAGAATTGCATACAGGAGTTGATAGTCCACTGCTCTGAGCCTGTAAGCTGCTATTAACAGAGCAAGTAATTAAAATATTCAGATTAGTGTCAGACAGGGATTACAATAGGAAACTAAAACTAGGACCAACTTTGACAATCAGTTGAAGGTTTATAATTTTTTTTATGAACTTGAGGCTGACTTCAGTTTCCAGTATGGTTTCTCTCATGTGAGGCTCAAGGTGGAAATCAAACTAAGCCATTATGACTCATATATAGTTATTCATTTACAATTGAAGTTTGCACCCAGACATGGAAACACAAATAACAGAAAGCCAGGAAAGTCTTGATTATATATTTGCAGGTAATTTCTATTGTATATGTGATTTCTGTAATCCTTTAGGCTGAATCTGGCTAAACCTGACTGTCCCAACGTGTGAAGCTGAACACTTGCCAAGGTTCCATCTTTGTTGTCTCGGATGTTCCATTTGTGATTTTAACCCATTCTCTCTAAAATGTTCTTCTTGCCACTTTCCTTATGCAAAACACCAATAGCAAAATACAGTCCAAGCAGAATTATTGCATTTTATTTCCAAAATAAGATAACATTTCTATTTGATTTTTGCAATTTTAATGATGAATACTCAGTTCAGGATCTTCAGCTTAAAATACTCTAGGAAAAATAAATATATTTGTGCCTTGTTTGATGAATCACAGTTTGAGGGAAATGTCACATCAAAAGCTACACGTAGGTAATATGCCTCATTAAGCTTCTTCTAAAAAGAGATATGAATATTCAAAATTAATGTGGCAAATCCATATAAGGAAAGGCTGACTTGTCAGACTTATTATAGATTTTTAGACCATCCTTTGAATTAGAAATTTAATGTAATGTAATACCTTGCATATATATATATAAAACTTGTATTTCATCCATTTGTAATTTCCATTAAAGTGTGTCATTAATTCAGCTTAAAAAAATCTTTGTGGGTCATATATATAATGTATGTGGGATGGGTGAAATATATACTGAGTGTCCCTGGGTCTAAAAATTATAACTCTATCTACAATGTTGGTATGGGAATGATGTGCTTTAGCTATTTCCTGAGATGATACATGAGCTCTAAGAGGATATTTTCCTTGTGCACACTATATTCAATAATAAGTTATGCAAAGTAAATGCTTAGTTTTATTAATTTGAAGCAGTGTGAGTTTACTACATACATTTTATTATGAAAGCACAGCTATGATTAGCAGGGTTATGTACTCTATTCTCACAGGATAATAGTTCATGAGTAGTAAATCAAATATAACCATATGTAAGAGCTGTCTTTTATAGATTTGCCCTCCAAACACGCCTTGGGTGAGTGTGACACAATAAAATGTATCAGTTCTCCCCCACTGCTGGCCTGGGCTCTGCCTTTATGAGATATTTTTCTGGCTGGGCAACAAATGAGATGGAAATACCTCTGGAAATAAAATATGCAGGTGGTTGCTCAATCACACGCTCCTGTTTATTCTCAATAAATATGTCATGAGACTTCTTTAGAGCAATAAAACAAGACTAAAACTCAGACTAGGACATAGGAGAGAACTGCACATCCTCAAAATCCTTCCTGGATTTCACATCACACTTTACAAGAGCTGAGAAGTTCTTGCCAAAGTATTGACAACTGGCAGGCATGCTGTGGGTGATTAATTTCTAACACCTAATTAGTTTATAAAAGAAAAAGGTGCTGCCTCATTAAATCACATGGAACATATGAGAGAAAACCTGAAGGGAGGAAAAAGGCCAGTGGCATGGAAATGTGATAGCCACAGAAAGTGCCTAATTACAAGCAGGCTGGCCAGAGAAAGAGCCAAGCTAAACAACTCCTGGCATTGCTGGGTAGCCTGAGGGCTCTGCTGGCAGCAGCTCTCCTCCAAGCAGGGCAGGGTTAGGGCAGCTCTTGGCACCCTCTGCTCCTGGTTAGACCAGAGGTTTTGCTGGGCTTTTCCCCACTTCTTTCTGGACTGGGATTTATCTATACATGGCCCTTTCCATTTTCTATAAGAAATTAGGTATATAAAAACTCTCCTGAAACCCTGATATTTCCAGGAGGTGCCTTGCTTTGATATTTGAAGGGCAATATGAGACCTGTCGGAAATCTGCCCTTGACAGACAAGAAATGCTGGCAATAAGCACCTAAACAAATAATGCCAATAAGAACCAGACCACGACATCAGTGAAGTGGCAAAATACTCATTAGAAGCTTCACTTCAGGTTTTCAGTCGATCATCCAAGGCAGAACAGAGCAGAGATGAGACTCCAGATTTTGGAGTTATAGAATCATAAAGTTTGGAAAAAACCTGTAAGATCAGCAAGTCCAGCGTTTTACACCTCATTTGGGCTGCAAAACCAGCTGGGATGCAGCTCCTGACTTGGCCTGGGCTGGTTTGGGGTCAGAGCTCCAGCAGATGATGATTTGGCTTAGACACTGATTTCATAATTATCACTTTACCTCCACCTCAACAGGATGAGATGAAACGGCCTCAAGTTGTGTCAGAGAGGTTTAGATTATTTATTAGGAAACATTTCTTCACCCGAGAGGTTGTCAGGCATTGGAACACGCTGCCTAGAGCAGTGGAGGAGTCACCACCCCTGGAAGAGATTTGACTGAACTTCTGAGCTTCCCTATTTTTCTTGTAACCTATGGAATGCATCAATATGAAATATTTATATTGGCCACCCATAAAATCCTGCTGTTTGCCCTCCATAAAACACCACTGTAGTGTACAGAATACTGCAAATATTCTCTTTTATTGATCTGCCTGGACCTGTAGAGTTTGAGGAATGCTCTCTCAATGCAGTGAGTGGTAATTCTGTACCCATACAAGTATCAGTGGTGCTGGTGTTACATCCATGTATTGCTTTGAATGATTCATTATCCTTATTTCCTTGGATTTTTTAAGTAATGGAAAACTGTACAGAAACACTGCTCACACAACCCTTGATTCCACTTCTGCTCACTGCAGTGTCCTCCACTGAAAGTGTAAAAATACAATTCCTGAGCATTCCCTTAGCACACAGATAACTAATAGTCTATATCTATCAATGTCCCCAATTGTGAATTTCATGTCATGAAGTTTCCTGTACAAAAAAAGTTTGCAAATTATATGATCATTATTGAAAATTAAAAGTAAATCTGCAAAGGTGCTACTTGGAAGTGAGCAGCAGAGAAATCAGCTCCTCCTCTCTCATTTGATGAAACTGAGTTAATGCCCTCCCATTATCAGTATTTTAGGTACTTGCTTTTACTTGTCATGCTCCACACCATGAGCTAACCTTTGTTTGGGCCCCTCCAGTGAGGTAATTACCCAAATCTCATTTCATTTATATGAACTGTGGATAGTGCCAAAATGTCTCTACTAATTTTTAAGGTCAGTGTTGATAATCTTGAAGACTTATTAGTATTGATAAAGTAAGATGTTCCCTTGCATAGCCCATCACTGCTGTTAATTACTTTTTTGCTTTAGTGAGTGGCAAAAATGGTCTGTGTGAAGGGGACTGATAAGAGCATTGGCACAAGGTTTATTACTTATTATTTTAATTGGTGATTATTCACTTTTGTGGGGTATTTTTCTCTTTTACCCTGGAAATACAGTGACTACTTGAAATGGGACTTTGTCTTGATGACTGTGGCCCGTTTTTGCCCATGAGCCATCCCCAAAAGTTTAGAACCTCTACATATACCAGTGGGTTCTAATTAGCCACGTGATTTTCATGAAAAGTCATTGAAACTCAGCTCTAGAAAGAATTGTTGCCAGCCACCTTATTTTTTAAAGAAACAATTGGTAGTAAATCCTGGAATCCCTACTCTATATGAGATTTGCCTTCTACTGGATACACAGATGCTCCAAGTATTGTAGGAAAAAATAAGAAGCCACTGTTTTATCCTTCAAAAGATCCTGATCTCTCATGCTTTTATCTTATCTGAATACTAGTGAGCAAACCAAATCAGATTAAAGGGGGAATGTCTGTTATTCCTTAGACTTGGTGAAATCTGGGCTTATATTTGTGCTTCAAATTCCAAACATCTGCTTTTGAGTAGTGCTTTCATTTTTTATTAACCTCCATCACAGCCCAGCATCTGGGCAGGGATTCTGGGTCAGAATTCTAAAAACCTTCAACACAACAACATGCTGAAGAACGGCAGAGTTGTGTGGGCACCTCTGAGTGGGAAGGGGAAATCCAGGAACAGCAAGAACAGCTCAGTGCAAAATTCATTTCTATTCCCTTTTATTTCCCTGCAGGCTCTTTTATTTCTAGTGGAAACTTGTCCTCCTGACATCTTCATGAGGAATTGTGGTTGAATCATCATGGTACCATGCACATCCTGTTATTTTTATGGAGAAACAGTAATTCAGGTGAACATGAGATGATAAACAGTGTCTTAAACTGCAGCATCCCATGGGGGTAAATACTACCTGTAAAAACCAATTTAATTTCTGAGATTATGTAATATTTATTTCTGAAGGAAAAGATGCCCAAAACATAAATCAAAGCAGACAATATTGTTTATCTTAATTAACTGGGTTTGAAATACAATAGAACCAAAGCAGAAGTTTGTAAGTTTATCCTCAATGGCAGTAATGGATGAAATAAATGTTCTCTTTGTTTAATTACATATTGCTTTGCTCAAAAATTGTAGCTTATATTGCCATAGATTAATTATGAGCAATTATTAACTAAAATTATCAATATCATAATTTTAACTAAAATATTATTATTTTAAAATTTGTTTTTAGGAAAGAAAATTTCTTTTTTTTTTTTCAAGTTAGAATAATGAACATATTTATGAGCTCTTCCTTCTTACTATTCTAAAGAATTATATTAAAATCCTTGATTGTACTTTGTGATGTGGTTTAGTGGACCTAGTGGTAATCAAAGGTTGGACTTGATGGATTTTGAGATATTTTCCAAGCTTAATGACTCTGATATTATGCAGAAGTAGCTACTTTATTACTTGTGGTGTTCAGGATGCACTTTGCGTGTTTTCTGCTGTTTGCAATGTCAGTAATTCTAAGCTCAGTGTATTGCAGCTGTTGTTTCTAAATGGCTTCACAGCAGTCTGTCAGTGTGGGTTTCCAGTCCAGGGAAAACAGAAGTGTTATAAATTGTCAAATCGAGAGCCAAACTTATAAGAAAATTTAGCAATGATTTATTAAATTGTCAGCAAAACAGAATTTCGATCGGTTAAAAACCACCACAGCCAAGGGCAGCGTCGACCCCGGGATCAAGGCTGGGTGAACACACGGACCTGAGCCCCGAATGTCAGAGTCTCCCCTGTTCACAAATGCAGCTTTGCACAGCGAGTTCTTATACAGTTTATTCCGCCTGAGGCAGAGATGACCGAATGTTCCTTTGTGTCCCTTCACATGCAGAACCGGGGCTATACATGTGCAGAGTTAGACAAAAGTGCAGTCCAGGTGTCTAGATGTTGTCAGAAAACTCTTGAGAAGTCGGCATTCACATGTAATAGGGTGGCCGGTGATCACCGTGGTAGATGCAATCTCTTAGGTGAGAATCATTCTTGAGTGGTCCTGGTATCCCAGGGAAGTCGGTGATCATCACCCAGGAAGGTTTCATTCTTAAGTTAAAGAACCTGATATTATCTTAAGTAGTCCGGGAACTGGATGAATAATAGGATGCTGCTCCTGGCTGGGGTGGTCAAAAGACATAGTTTGGATCTTACAATATTTTATATATTAATAGCATGAATTATCTCTACCATATACTACAGAAGTATCTTTTCCAAACTTCAGGTAGTCACTGACTTTTATAGTCAGATCCATATTTAGGTAAATAATGTAAATCCTCAGGGTGCCCAGAGCAGCTGGGGCTGCCCCTGGATCCCTGGCAGTGCCCAAGGCCAGGCTGGACACTGGGGCTGGAGCAGCCTCGGACAGTGGAAGGTGTCCCTGCCATGGCAGGGGTGGCACTGGGTGGGCTTTAATGTCCTTTCCAACCCAAATAATTCTGGGATTCTAAAATCCAAATTTAGCTGGGAAAAATAAAACAAAACAAAACCTCAATATCTTTTTAACTCTTTTGTTGTTTGGGGGTTTTTCTTCATTGAACAGTGTGTGCTAGACCAGAAAATCCCCAGCTGCTGTCCCTTGGTGACTCATGGCTGTTTAACTTATTGAATGCTATTGGTCAGTTCTCTTTCAAGGTAATAAATCAAAGTAAGACTGTGGGGCATTCATGTTCTTTTGCGTCCTATACCAGTAAACAAAAAGAGAAGAAGGTATTTCATACCACACACCTGTCTGATGCTGACATGTGAAACACCATCCAGTGTTGATGCAGTTTCAAAACTGCAACTAAAGAATTTTATTACAATAATTTTACATATGTAATATAGGTTATAAAGTAATTCATGCTTAAGGAGAAAATGTATATTATAAAAATTGTAAAATCCAACCAGTCTCTGACCACAAGCAGCCCAAGGACAGAAAACTTCTTTGGAATTTCGACATTCCTGAAGACAGCAGGAGAACAATGCTCTGTTAGCTCATGCAGAGACGTGGCCAGCGTGATTATGGGCTTCCTTCGGGGCCATCAGGAGACACCCAAGGGTGATCATCGCTTGGTAGATACCACCAAGAAATACACATCTGAATACACGACTTCCCCTGACACAATCAGTGGCTGCCACTACTCAGGAAACAGCAATTGTCCAGCCCAGAACAGTGAAAGAAACTCTCATGCATATGCAGGGTTACAAAAGAAATCGGAGCACCTCTGCCTCAGGCATAAAAAACTGTATAAAACAGCCCCGCTGGAAGCGGCATTTGTGCACAGAGGGAGATCAGAGTTCGGATCTGTGTTCACCCAGCGCCGATCCTGGGCTCAACGCTGTCTCTTTGGCTGCGGTTTTTAAGGACCGTATTTTGGTCGCAAAAATAAAAACTTTTGCATTTATTAATTTGGATTTCTGGCTAATCATTTATAACACATAAAAACAGTGTGGTTCTACTACAGACTTAAGAGACTTTTGCACAGCTTTGTTTGCTCAATATAGTTTAACAACCAATCTGAAGCTGTAATCAAAGGCCATTAGCAGGATTACTGTTCTCTCCTGTCCATCATTAGTAGCTGGACTTGGAAACATTTGTGGTGGGATCAGAGAGATTTCCAGATGCTTAAGCATTACCCCTAAACCAGTAAAGGACATGCCTAAATTCTTAACTGCTTTAAATGGTGTCCTGTGTCCCTGAAAGTGCTTGAACAATGCAGTCATTAAGTCACCAGGATCACTGAAGCTCCAGGCACTTTTATTTCCCTGTGCTTTCCAAAATTGTCTGAGTTGTCTTTTATTTTTAAGGAATATCTTGTCAGAGAATATATCTGAAAGAAGGCAGTATTTTGGTGCAGTAGAATCACAGAGTGTCCTAAGTGGGAAGGAACCTCCAAGGATCATGGATCCAGCTCCTGTCCCTGCCCAACAATGCCCCCTGTGCATCCCTGGGAGCACTGTCCAAACGCTCCTGGAGCTCTGGCAGCCTCGGGCCGTGCCCATTCCCTGGGGAGCCTGTTCTGCTGACTCAGATGCACCTGGCCATCCACCAGGGCCCCTGGGTCCCTTCCCATGGCCACTCCCTAGCCTCTCATCCCCCGTCTGTCTGTACGTGCAGGGTGCCCCATCCAAGGTGCAGAATCCAGCACTTTCCCTTGTTGATCATCAAACCACTCGTGATTCACAGCATGGTTTGACGTGATTTGGTGAAGAGAGGAATTGTGACACCAAATTTTAACAAAGCTTTTGCCCCTAAGCATCTCCTCTGCAGTGAGAGCTCTGGGAATCCTTTGCTGTATTAGCAGATATTGTCTTATAATTGCTCGTGCAGCACCAGCCCAAACAAGATGTCTCTGATTTCTACAGCAAACCCAAACCTTCTTATTGCTTCATTTGGGGGATGGATGTGCCAGCACTGCCTCTGCTGCTGTCAGTGATTTGGGAGAGAACTTATTGTGGTCACCAGTGCCAGTGAGCTTGAAAACAGTTCCTTGTGAAGCAGCAGAGGATAAATATGGTGTACAAAATCCCTGTACATGCTTATGCAACAGGTACAAACACCTGGTAGGTACCACATCTCTCAGCTGTGATCAAGATGGTCTGAAGTGCTGTTTATAACATGTGGAAGCCCATGAGCCTACTGGGGAAAAGGCAATGGCAATGCCCTGGAGGGCTGCAGCACAGGCTCCAGGCATCACCCCCAAGTTAGGGTGAGAAAGAAGGCTTTCCCCACGGTGCTCTGCTGCATTCTGTTATCTATCCCAGTTTTGTCCTTCCCATTGGCTGTCCCTACCCGGTTTTACTCTTATTTGATCATGTTCTGGTAAGTTCTCCCTTCCCTGTTGTCCCATTGGTTTGTGTAACCCCGCCTATCCAGTCTGACATTTCCTATTGGTTCCTGCCCCTTGTACCGCCCCTTTGCCCTCATGCCATTGGTCCTGATCCTCTTCTCCACCTCCTCTTTCCCTCATTTCACCTTGGACTCTTCCGTTAGCCCGGTTTTCTGCCCCTGGCCCTGTTGGTTGTTGGAGCTCAATGAGCGTGCCATGGAGCCCCACACAGAAGGCCCTCTTTGTTTCCTTGTGGGTAGCTCTCTGTGGTGTGCCTGGCTGTGGGGCTGTGTGTATGTGCCATGGTGTGCCTGGCTGTGGGGCTGTGTGTGTGTGTGCCATGTTGTGCCCGGCTGTGGGGCTGGGTGTGTGTGTGCCATGGTGTGCCTGGCTGTGGGGCTGTGTGTGTGTGTGCCATGTTGTGCCCGGCTGTGGGGCTGTGTGTGTGTGTGCCATGGTGTGCCTGGCTGTGGGGCTGGGTGTGTGTGCCATGGTGTGCCTGGCTGTGGGGCTGAGTGTGTGTGTGCCATGGTGTTCCCAGCTGTGGGGCTGTGTGTGCGTGTGCTATGGTGTTCCCGGCTGTGGGGCTGGGTGTGTGTGCCATGGTGTGCCCGGCTGTCGTGCTGTGTGTGCGTGTCATTGTGTGCCCAGCTGTGGGGCTGTGTGTGTGTGTCATGGTGTGCCCGGCTGTGGGGCTTGGTGTGCTATGTTGTGCCCGGTTGTGGGGCTGTGTGTTTGTGCCATGGTGTGCCTGGCTCTGGGCTTGGTGTGTGTGTCATGGTGTGCCTGGCTGTGGGGCTGGGTGTGCCATGGTGTGCCCAGCTTTGGGGCTGTGTGTGTGTGTGTGTCATGATGTGCCTGGCTGTGGGCTGTGTGTGTTTGCCATGGTGTGCCCGGCTGTGGGCTTGGTGTGTGTGTGCCATGGTGTGCCTGGCTGTGGGCTGGGTGTGTGTGCCATGGTGTGCCTGGCTGTGGGCTGGGTGTCCCTGGCTGAGGGCTGGCTTGGTGTTTTGGGAGCCTGCCCGGCCGCTCTCTGCCCGAAGGTGCTGCCAGGGCAGGCGGTGGCACTGAGCACCTCACCACCACAATGCTGTACGTCAGTGAGTTTATCAGGGCAGCCTCACAGGCAAGAAGTGAATAAAACACCTCCTTTACTATTTCATATATTGCGTAGTTTCGTCTGCTTGCTTTTCATTATTTTCCTCCTATTATATCACAAATGGGTGAGATTTGAGCTGTGTCACTGCATCCAGCACTTCACTTTTTAGTCTATGAACAGTGGAATAAGGTTACCCTGCACAGGATCCAGTACACTTATATGTCAGCACCTGAAGTTTGTATGTGCAAGTCTTTGCTTGAATTAAGTGACACAAAATATTCCATGTTAGAATCTTGGATTCTTTGGCTCAGAATTACCTCAGTGACAGAGGGTCCATACAATGAATTTTACTGTGTGTTAGCCACAGAGTGTGCCTATCCCCCAGGATCCACATGAAGGCCCAATGTGTATTTTGTATTTCAAATTCAGAAAATGCTTTTATTTGGGGTTGGGAGAGAGTGAAGTTGTGGTTTGTTTTTTTTTTTCCTTTTCATACCTGTTTATGTAAGTATCTGAAGAGAAGTCAGACATTTGAGTTGTTATATATGGGTGTAAGTTTTTAGAATGTTTTTGCTTGTTTAGATCCTCAGTGTCATTTAAAGTAGTCAAATAGTTTCTGCAGTGTTTAACCAGGGGTGCTTCTGACAAACCCATCACACACCATGCTTCAACCTTCAGGTATAGGAAAGTTGGTGTTTAAAGGGTCATTTCTTACTTCTACTTGGTGTTATAAAAGCAATCCCTTCCTTTAAAGCTGAGACACATCAGATGATGTGTCCACACCATTATTTCAGCCCCCCGTGGAATGTGCCAGCCCTGCTGCAGTGAAGGGAGCCCCACACTGCTCTTCCAGCACAGAAATTGCATGGAGGGTGATGTGTCTGCTGCCTTTAGGGAGCTCAGAGAGCAGCTCCCAAAGATCCACAGCACATTTTCCAGGCTGGAGCAGGTGCCACAGTCAGGTTATTATGTAACTGTGGCTGCAGAAGAAGTGCTTCCTGACATTTTTATGCCATATGAGACCTGAAGTCCGTGGAACAAGTTGCACAGTGTGTTAATTCTTGTTATATCAGGTTAGAAGAGGATTAACCTGAAAGCACTTTTTGCTGTCATCATACATAGGAATAACTGCAAAAATAACTTGTTCCTGGAACTGGGGAAACATCCTTGGGGAACTGAAGCCTACGGTGCCTGTCCAAACCAGCAAGGGCAGAGCATCTCAGCATGGCAATGTCCAGTGAGCATGTGCAGCTTGGAAGGGTTGGAGAAGTGGCATTTTTAATTAGAGAAGCCCCAGCCAGAGTTACAATGACAGCATGGGAATAGCTGAAGAATCCCTGGTTCCCTGGGGAGCATTGCTGCAGCCCTCTCACAGCACTGGGATCAGAGCAGGTTCTCATCTGTATGCCCAGGACATGATGCACAAACTGGAGCTCAAACATCACATCGTTTCACATCTGCACAGTTTTGTTCCTTATATTTCAGGGGAGTTAATGCCAATGAAGATGTAAGTGAAGGGTTTGACCATAAACTATTGACACCATCCCTGGCAAATGCTCCTTATTCCCTCCCTTGTCCTCTGCCCCTCCAAGCAAGCACACTGATGATTACTTTTTCAGCAACATTATCTGGTTTGCAAATTGAAGTCAAAACTCTGAAAGGTTTGGGGGTGACAAACAATTCCTTCAGACTGTTCAGCAGGAAAACAATAAAACAATATTCCAAAGCAGCCTTTGTATTGGCTCATCCATGGTCTATTTACCTTTTAATGTCTTTTCAAAATAATGGCATTATTTATGAAAAGAGAGAAAGACCTGTCCCACAGTGCCATAAAACTTTGATCCACTGTATAAAAAAATAAAGTCATAAAGAGAATTGGACATTTAAAAAGAAGTTATGAAAGGAGGAGTTTTTACATTTTAATATGAAAATCATACAACATACCTTTCATTTGGCTGAATACTGCCCACAGTAAACTTCATTATTGTTATCCAGCTTCTAGTTTGTCACTTCTAATCAGGCATCTTTATTTTATAATTTTTACATGCTCAATAACTCTTCAAATTGCTCTCACCAGATGAATGATGTCATGCCCTTTAAGACATTCTTTCTGTGGAGAAGAACAACTTCTTGATCAAGTTTCCCAAAGTTGTGAAAGCCTCCTGATAGCAGTAATTTTAAAGGATGGCAGTATAAGTTGAATATTCCTGTATTTTTCAATTTCTTTTTAGCCATGTGTTATGTAATGTCTTTCTATTATATTCGAATCTTTTATTTTTGAGACTTACTGCACATGAAACCCTGGGCTTCTCAAGCTCCTTCTGCTATTTGGAGTCGAAGTGAAGCAATTTTTCCAGCATCATTTTTTCTTTGTTATCTTGTCTTTCCATCAGTTTCTCCATTAGCTCAATTATCGGGCTGCTACAATTTTTACTGCTACTATTATGTGTGGAATATGAAATCATTTGCTGTTCTCCAAAACATATTTGTGCATAAAGGTCTAATTTTGAAAGGTTGAAAGCTCACCTCAGCATTATCACACTCATAATCAACCAAGTAACTACATAAAATAATCTAGAATAAGATGCACAGTAATTCAGCTTTGGGATGCAATCTATTTGTGGTTATAGAAGACATTATTTGTTTATATGGTTGGTCATTCTTCTCCCTGCGATTACCTTGAGAGTTTCAGTATAGAAATAAAAGAGTTCTGGGCGTACTATGAGACAGTGCTGTAAAATTCCCATTGTTTTGTCCATCGGGTGATTTAACGGATGTGTTTTAATAAATTGTGGAGTGGCCAAGTGAGGAGGGTTTGAGCTGTGCCCCCAGGGCAGTCTGTCACCGAGTCAAGGGGTGGTGACAAATGGGGGAGTGCTCCAACTGTGTCCCCAAGCAGAGTGACCTGGATGTGTGCGGGTTCAGCGCTCACTCCCTGCCACAGCAGCTTCCAGGTGTCCAAAGGAACCTCTGGAGGCTGGGATTTCCTCAACTTCACCCTTTCTCTGCCATCTGTTGCAGTGCAGAGAGTTCCTGGATGTGCGTGCTGCTGCAATCTGTCAAGTGCTGCAGCTCTGCCAAAGGCTTGTGCAAACACCAGGGGATGTCATCAGCACGGGAGGATTAATTGTTTTGGTGGGGACACCTACAGCACCGTGGAGTGTTTTGTTTTCCCTATAAAGATGTGGAGTGGGTGGAATTATCTGTTTGTACGAAGAAAACCAATGAGGTCCAAATTTCTTAAAGAGATAGGAAGTTATGAGAGAGATTTGAATCAAGTGGATGCACAGAATGAGTGGTTCCAGTTGTGCTCATGAGGTAAAAGACAGAAAGTTTCCAGAGTATAGGAACCACTGTAAAATTTGGGATAAGGTGGTTCTGGACCTGCATGATTCATTGCAATATTCATTGCAAACAGCACGTGTTACTCTTTCATGAATTAGTTAATCTCCTCCTTCTTGTCTTTTTCTTTTCAGTTCAGTTCAGCTCTCAGGCACAGAGTGGGATTGTTGGAGTGATTGTGTCACTTTCAGGGCTTGGACTTGACCCCTTCCAACTTGGAATATTCTGTGATTCTCTGATTCTGACTCTTCCAACCCAAGCCATTCCATAACTCTATGATAGTTTTTGACTGACCCCCATGTCTGTTATTTCAGTGTATTTCCCAGAGGCTTTTCTGGCAATTAGACACTTTCCACAGTATTTGCACCCAACGAAAATAAAACTTTATACACATCCAAGAATAGAATTTGACTATGTTTTACACAGTGTTTACATATTAAATAATTGTGCCCTGTATAAACATAGGGGAAAATGGCAAGGTGTCTGATTTTAAAACTGAAGTATAAGAATTTCTTTAGCATTTGTCCAACTTTAAAATGGTATAATTTCTACATGTAAGGGCCCAGTTATTTCAGAATCAGTGATCATCTGAGCTGTTGGGGCACATTGCTCTGCAGATATATGTTTTGTTCCCCCTGTATAAAAGACATAATAGCTGGTCTTCTCCTTTACTGGATGACTTAAGTAAAATTTATAGAAGGTGTTAAGCCACTAAACACTGGTTGATGAGCTCATTGTTTTATTTGTGATGATATAACACCCTCTACAGCTGAAGATATATTACCTTGAATTATATCTAACAGCTTGGTATAAAACAATACATTATATCTTCCAACCTCTTATGGACAATGTTTATATTCTATTAAAATCTGTGCTTTAATTTTCATGGTGTTACAAGGTATTGGCTTCAGAGCAGCAATGCTTCTGCTCTTGGCTGCTCCTCAGCACACAGGGATGTGCCTATGCAGATAAACAGGTTTTTTAATTTGAGGTGCAGGAATGAAATCCAAGCATCAGGTTATCCTTTCACGGGGTCACAGAATGGCCTGGGTGGGAAGGGACCTTAAATCCCACCCAGTGCCACCCCTGCCATGGCAGGGACACCTTCCACTGTGCCAGGCTGCTCCAGCCCCAGTGTCCAGCCTGGCCTTGGGCACTGCCAGGGATCCAGGGGCAGCCCCAGCTGCTCTGGGCACCCTGTGCCAGGGCCTGCCCACCCTGCCAGGGAACAATGAAGGATCAGAAATAGCTGCTCAGTGTCAATATATATGTTGGGTTAAAACATAAATGCAGCTTCCCTGCTTATAAACCTGCAGGTGTTGCAATCTTGCATTGCTTAATCCTGAATCCATACCTCAAGGGTGAAATTCTGTCCTTTATGCCATTGATTTCTGTGGGCTTGTAGTCTCTCCAAAGCTGAATAATGCTGGAACAAAATGGTAGTGTTAAGCAGTAAAGTATCATCACTAAGAGGGTTTGCTCATAAAGGTCAAATAAGAATGTCACCCCTTTTTGATTAATAGCTCATGGTGTTAGTAGATATTGATTGCATTTAAGAGCCTGTGGGTAAGAGACAATTTAAGTTACCTTCAACATCTTCACAAGAAATAAGGTTCCTGTGAAAGCAGATCCCAACAGGGGCTTTTGCTGTGGATCCCAGAAGAAGGGGGGATAGCAGATGAGATTTACCCATTTTAGTACAAACAAACTGGTACAGGCATCAGTTGCCTCCCACCTGCTCTGCCCAGCCTCTGATATCAATTCCAGCCCTGGGACTGTTCTGCATTTTTCTTTTTTGCCACTCAATTTCCAGTCAGAGTGTGGTCCTCAACTTTTGGCATCTCAATGTGCAATATTTTCTTCAAGTATTGTAGGACAAAATAACCAAAATACACCACCTTATCAAACACTTTTTCAAAGTCTTCTGGGCAATTCATCACTCATTTATGTTTTATTTATGATAATTAAAATATACCATTCCGGAGCTGATGTACAAGAATGATCTGCACTCATCAGATTTTGTCTTATTCATTAAACTGTAACAGCTTCAAATTTAGGATTTCCTTAGTGCAACGTTTGCAGACTTCAGGAAATCTTGTGTTCCATAATCGAGTAGGGAGACCCCAGATCTTTGCTTCCAGAAGGCAAAGCTGTGCTGAGAAAACAGTGGTGAAGGATTTTCTCCCCATTTTAACCACTTCTCTTTGCAATTCCATGCTGGCAAGTGCATTACTCTAGGGGAAAGCTATTTTTGTCCAGGAAGCTGTCTTTTGTGGGGAAGTCAGGCACTTTCAACATTCGCTTTTCTTTGCAGAAAATAATCTAAAATCTGCTCTTCTGTTAATATGGATAGATCTGTTGGGTGTAAAGGGGTGAATACAGAATTATAAGCTAATAATTGTCTTTTGATGAAGATAGGCATTTTCCAGTGTTCATTTTCATGAAGAATCAAACATGGTCACTGCAGTTTTTGAAACAAAACTCTCGCAGTGTTTCTGGTTTATAACCTCCTGTGTTAATTAATTAATGCTGTGTTAGGTGAGATGATAAATTAGAGTAAAATTTTAGAAATTATTCTGAGAAATCTAACACCTGTCAGAGGTGCAGTCAAAGATTCAGTTAAAGCTGGCACAGATCTGCCCTGCAGGTAGAAGATAAGTGGGTTTTTTTTCATTTTTGTGTAAGAATATCCTGGAAGGGTATCCTAAGGTATCCTAAACCCACTTATTTCACAGCTACAGTACAGGTGTGTTGGGCATTACTGTTTGGAAGGTGTTTTCAAGATAAACCAAGGTTCTTGGTGAGGAAATTGGGGGTTTTCTGAATGGAAAGAGCAAATGGGAACAGGGAAACTCCCCAGGCATGGCGCATGCACATGTCACTTCTGCATCTGCATCTCATTATGGGACAGCACTGGTTTTGAAGAATTAAGTATATTAAAATTTAGCTTTAATGACAATAATTCCATCTTTGTGGTCAGAATCAGCTTGTTCTCCCATCCCAGAATCAGCTTGAGTTCTCCCATCCCAGAAAAACATTCACATGAGCAAATTCAGTAAGACAAATCCCAGTATTTTCTCAGCCTGGCTGGCTCCATTTGAGAGGTTATTTTAAAGTTTACTTCTGATGTTTGGGAGATATCAATGCCTGCATGCAGATACCATTTCCCTGATGTTTTAAGATAATATTTAGGAAAGGAAATCACACTTTGCATCCTGCTTCAGTAATAAATGTCCTATCTCATTTAGAGTTCCTCACATGGCCAAAATTGTGCCCTGTAAACTGATTTCAGGCAGTAAGTTTGGTGTAAGACCACAATGAAAACTTTGCAGTGCTTTATTCTGTCACACCAACAGCTGAACTCCTACTCAGTTTTGTCAAATATATCAACCAAGGTGTGCCCACAAGCAAAAAGCCCTCTAAGAAAAGTGAGGCAGAAGCTGGTTGGATTTTGAGGTTTTATAAAGGTAATAGAAACCACAGCCAAGCTAAACAAAGGGATGTGCATCATCCCTCTGTCCTGGTGCAGCCCAGGATGGTTTATTTAAATCAACAATAGGGCATTGGTCTGAAAACCAGCAACTTTTGGAGAGCAGATTAATTCCACCAAAAAATGGCACAAGTTTGAAAGTGCAGCCACATCCTTGTGCCTTCAGAAAAAGTACAAGCTCATGTATTATTTTGTGTGCTATGTGTTTTAAATATTTCCTGGATCCAGCTGAGAAAAACAGTGACTTGCAGCAATAATCTGATAAGACATTGAATTTCTATTAATTACTGCAACTGTTTTGTGTGTTTATCTCATGAATTAAGCATTTTTGCTTAGATTTGGATTATTTTCCACCTTTCATTACTAAGGTGCTATCAAATCATTGTCAAAAAAGCAAGACTGATAAACATTTAACATAAAAGAGGTGTATTTATTTATTTATGATTTTTTGAGCACAAGGTAATGAGAGTAGTGACAAATTTCATGTTTCATTGACAAGTTACTTTGAATTTCAGAATATAGAAGTATTTAAAACAACAATTTACTCCCAAGTGTTTTGGTATGCCAAAGACAAATGAATCATGCATAAGTACTAATAAGGTTTCCAATCTGTCAGTTCTCTTTTCTCAGCTGCTCCCATGACTTATGTTTAGATTGATTAGATTTGTTTTAATTTTTAGGTATTTCCTTTGAAGTGATGAATCACAGGTACCAATATCTGTTCACAGGCTGTGCTCAAGGGGATGCACTGAGCTGGTGGGAGCTGCCCCTGCCCAGGGAAGGGCTTGGGACAAGAGGATTTTTGGAGGTCCCTTCCAGCCCAGGCCATTCCAGGATTCTGTAACCCATCCCACAACAAAACCTTGGAGTGATATTTACCTAGGGAATCCTTACTAGGCAGTGGCACTAGGCAGATTGTTTTTTCCAGAGCCATTTCATGAGCAGGAGACAGTGGTGGTGATTTTCTAATCCAAACCAGTTTGCTCATTCAATGGTATCCCATAATCACGCTGAAAAAAAATATGTGCAAATATCAACAGAATTATGGATTCTTTGATTAATAGAGACCAGATGAATTCCATTGGGAATTTCTTTTTGTGCATGTAAGTCATTGAATAATTCAGAAGCTTCTCAGGAAAGATCACTCCACTTAACAAGCCCTGGAATGATCCAAAAGAGTAGCAGAGATTATCGTGATGGGTAATTAGACATTTCACACAAGAAAATTATTATTCCGAAGCATAGATGAGGGCAGTAGTTACTGGAATACTGCTTTACTGCAGCAAAGCAACTGGAATTTGTTGGAGTCATGTGAGAGTTGTTATCTTATGTGTATCACTTCTTTGCAAAACCCAGGAGTTTTATTGTTATAGATAGTAATCTTCAGAATTGTATTGTTATTCATGTAAAATGTGAATTCTCCTCTGACAGTGGGTGGTGGTTGATTGCCTCTGTTTCCTGGTGAGATTGTCCATATATGACTGGAATATGTATATATAGACTTTAGAAATATTGAAAATCAGGATTTAGGTAGCTCTGGTCTAACACAGCAGGACAATTCGATATTTCAGCTCCTCATTTCCACTGTGGGTAACAACAGAAAATAATGGGAAACATTCTGGGGTGTTCACAACAAGGAAAAACACTGAGCTCAAAAGAGTTCTGGATTTTCATTATATTAATTTAATTATGCCTCCTCTCTCTCCACCCTCTAATGAAGTATCTGCAGTATCGTCTAATGAAGATACTGCAGAAAACTTTATTTATTTTCTACATGTGCGGTGTAAGGGTCATATCCAGACCTAGTTTCTCCAGAGGAAGCAAGAGATTATTGCAAAGGATAAGCAATTTTTCCTACTAAAGATTATTTACATTGCAAATAGTCACAGATGATGTTTAAAAATAGCAAGTGTGTTGTGAGGCATTTTTGATTCCAATCTGAAAATGGGAAGGTTCACGGGGGGGACAATTCTGATTTGTTGTCCACAGATGAGGGCCCCAGTTCCTGGGAGGTGCCACAGAGCTGTAATGAGATGCTGTTGTGGGAGTTGCTTCAGCTGCCTCTTGTCCATAGCTGGGGTGTATTTGACAAGAAAACCCCATGATGATAAAAAAAAAAAAAAATTAGCCAATGATACCTTTTTTTTAGATCAAAGAACAAACACAAATGTTCAATTCCTTAATAGCAACCGTAAACTTCTAAACCTGCAAAGCTGATACAAACTTAGGGATGGGACACTGAGCTTTCAGCCTGAGTAGTTTGGGTTTTTCTTGTGATTTAACAGGGCATTTTCTCTGAATTCTGCGAAAAAGAGCAGTTTGGGGGAAGAGATGTCTCATCTGCAGACAGGCGTTGACACATCAACTGCAGATGTGTACAGAAATACACTTAAAAGGAATTTGTTACATTTAGTTTGTTTCATATAATAGTACTCTGATAAGTATAAATTCTCACATTAGGATTGTGGAAGAGCCATTACCATACATTTCCAAACTTTCTTCCAGAGGGCTTGATTTCTTTGCTATTTTAACCTACCCTTTCAATCGCACAGAATTTTCCCAACTTCTCAATTCTAATTTTGTCTCTTTCTGATGTCACCTCCTGAAAAAAAAATTCAAATTTCTATGAGGCACAAGGTTACCAGTAGCTTTGATGTGTGTATTCCAAGCCCTCTTGTCTGAAGACAGTCTGCCGGCAGAGTTTAAGGATGACAGTGTTTCATTACAAGGCCTTTGAAGTTCCTGAGGTACCACAAATGGCCGTTATTGAAAATTTGCCTTGATTATTATTTTTCCTGCCAGACTTTTAAGCCATACAATATCAGCTTTCTTTCGACTTTGCTGCTTAGTTCCTTTTATGGTAAAGCTTAATACAGTGACCATATGGAGCAGCTGAAAGGCTGCCAAGTGTTTAAATGACAAGGTTATAAATACAGAGACAGCACGGGGGTTTTTTCCCTCCTTAATGTATAGTCCTATTGGTTTGAGCCAAAGCAGACAATAAATCAGAATGTATAACTTGTTTTGCCACTCACTTCATAGGATTTTATATGTAGAGGGTATCTTAGTGCAGTAGAGGGAAATAGTTTCAGTTTGGGGAGGGAGTGTTCCGTGGAGGATACCTGTGGGGGCCAAAGGAAAAGTTAGACTTTGAGTTTTACAGCAAGCTCCTACCAAAACTCAGTGGCAAAGCGACATCCCTTCTTCCTTGGCTTTGGTCCTAGCCTCAGGCTGTCCTCAGCCCTGACCTGCTCCTCTGGGTGGAGAGGAGCTGCCTTCTCTTTGTCTTTTTCTGCTGCAACTGGGATGAAATTGAGATTTCATGGCTCGTATCTCCCGAGCAGGAATCTCTGCATGCTCTGGTCTATGTTCTCCTGCAGCTCTTGTTGCTCTCCCAGAGCACATGAGGAGACAGGGCTCATTCCTGTCACTGTCTGGACACTCAAGCACTTTGGTGGTAGGAATTAAATTGTCTATTTGAGTGTCAGAGGGAGGAAAGCAGAGAAGGTACCTTGCACGTGGAGGGAAAAGGATGCTGCTTATGAAAGCTGTTTTTCTTCTGCAGTAATTACAGCAGGAGAGATTTAAAACTTAGAAAGCAAAAGCTTCACATGCTCAGGTCTGTGTGTGTCATCTGCACCTTTGCTCTCTTAATTGCACTGTGATATTTTTTGTTATCCAGATTTTATGGTTCTGTTTAATAGGAAATTTGTGGATGTAAAGGTCTGGTGTTGTATCAGTAGGATGAATTAGAAGTATATAAAGTTGTTTTGTTTTGTTTTGTTTTTTCAAGAAGGAATTGGTTTTTCTTAGCTACCTGCTGCTGGAGGAGAGCTGCCCTACCCCCAGAAACACAGATAAGGCAGAGCCAGCACTCCTAAAAGTAATAATTTGGATTTTTGCAAACAGATGGCCAGAAACACAAACGCTTTGCCTTACAATCATCACTTATCCCTTTGGCTGCCAATACTCCACTGCACACATCTTTGCTGCTCTATGCTAATAACATCAACTGAAAGGACTTGGAATGTCAGCCCTTACCTGCTGCACTCTATGAGTGAGCTGCCAGCTGGGCTGTTTGAGGGAAGCTTTGTGCTTCAAGCACTAGGTCTGGCCTCTGGAGACTTGTGTTCCTACCAGGGTTCTGCCTTAGATTTCCTGTGTGACCTTGAACAAATAACACTCACACAACCTCAGCTGCCCATCTGTTAGCATAGGCATGGTAATTATGATGGGAATGAATTTCACTTTGCAACAGTTCTTAGGACCCTTCATCAGAAGTGTGGTTCCAACTGCGGCCCTGGAGACAGATTCCATCTGAAAATGGAATCTCCTCTGGTGGTGGAGGACAAGGTGCTTTCTGTGGTGTGATTGCTGAACTGCTAAAGAGCGACAGGAATGCAGGAACACTAAAGCTGGACTCAAACCATTCTGTTATTTTATTTTTATTTTTCAGAAGTCCCACACTGGCCGTGCCTGTCCCATCTCTTGACATGACCATTGTACTTCTGCTTCCCCTGCAGACCCAGCATCACTTTTCTTCAGTGAGTTCATCCCAGCTGTTATATCACCACTTTTCCCTCTGGCCTTTCTTTGCTTCTGGGTGACTCTGAAAATGGCCTATTTCTATAGCTGCAGCTCTTTACATCACAAAAGAGGGGTTTTTTAGCTGTTTAGTCTATCTGAGTACTTTGGGGGATGTGCAGCCTTTGTTACAGGAGCTGCTGCCTCACGGGACCAGGAGGACCACGGGGACAGAGCAAAGGAGCTCAGAGCTGACAGGTGAATGCTCCACACACAAACACACACAAACTCATCTGAAAATGTTAATTACCCTGCACACCCAGCTGTTAACCTGCCTGAACTGAACAGTCACTGGCCACATATTCTCTTTAGTGAGAGCCAGGCTCTTCCATTCTTCCCCTCATCCCAGGGGTAACCTGCCCTGCACAGATTGGTGCTGTGGTGCCCAAGTGTGCACCCTCATCATCTCCTGCATGCACTGGCCAGTGCATCCTGACTCACCTGGCTGTGTGTAGCTGCCATGCAGTGAAACCATCTGAATTGCAAGTATTTAATTTCCAGTTTTCTATGAATAGCTTTCACTATAAACAGTGGTTTTGTTTTCTAAGGAGAGCTTTGGCACCGTTGCAGTCTTTTTGTCTGTGTTTATCACTGAGGTATCACCACGGAAGTCACAGATCTGGCAGCTGCAGAAGGAAGGCCCAGAAAGGTCAGCAATCCCCTCATCCAAAATTTTTTTAGAAATTGATTGTCTTGGAGAAGGATGAGGAAGGGAGGTGGACAGTACAGTGGTTCTGGAAATGTTCTGAGTCCACAGGTGAAGTCATAGCTTAGATGATATTCATTTGTTAAATATAGTTTATCTCTAGCCATTCTACAGTACTCTGGTGGGTGTAAATTATCTCACTTGGATTGTGGAAGACCCATTGCTATCCATTTCCAAACTCTTCCAGAGCAGTAGAGATGTTCAAGGAGATGATGTGACAACCTTTATCAAAATGTATTGTATGGAGGATGGAGACTCTCTCATTGTTCTCTAAAAGTGCTTTTTGCATGGTTGGTGCTGTGCTGCCATTTTGTCTCACTTTTCTGTGTGTAAGGGAATAAAAAGTTGTTTCCTGCTGGATTTTAAATAGACTGGAGTTCAACTGGGTTTTGGTTCACAAGTCAGTTAGCACTTCAGGGGGAAACTGTCTGCATATGTTTGCATCTCCTGAGTTTTGCTCAGAGTTTCAGATTCAAACAAAACTGAGAGCCCAAAGGAGAACTCAGCTTGAACTGGCAGCACACTCTGACTTGGGGTTGGAACTATGCAAAATCTCTATATTTAGTTTTGTTTCAAATAGCTACACTAAGTCCTTATACAGATCCCAGAGAGAGTTTTAAACTTTACTCAGTACTTACCCCAATTTCCCTTGAAATATTTGGCAATTTCAAAGTTTTCTATGCTGCCTGCCAAAATTTTAGGTCTATATGAAAACCCGATACAAGCATTTTTCTCTCCCCCTGCCCCCTCCAAATCATTCCACTCAAGTAAGCCCTAAACAGCTAAGAGAGAGTGTGAGCTGTGTATTTCTTGTAGAGGCAGATGTGGAGTGAAACCCTGAGAGACTGCAGCCACAGTTCCTCCTTCCATCCTACACCACTTCTCATTGATTCCAACAATATTTTCTAAAGTAATAACCGACTCTGACCTTGGCACCTTGTCCTCTGGAAACTTTTGTCTGGGTCTCTTTACAGAAAAATAGCACAGAACAGACTGTGATGTGAATAACCATGGCATGTTTTCCTTGAGCCAGGCTTACCACATACAGAGCTCCAGCAAGGCACACACGTTACTAAAAATAATAGCCTCAAACTATTCCAGGGTCGTTTGTTCATTATTAAGTCTATTACCTCTGCAATGAGGCTGAATGCTCAGGCCTTTCTGGTTCTGTGCAGGGCAGCTTATTAATGGTGCCTTTGTTTCAGGGGGATGGCACAGGGAGCTGAGCCCTGGACTTGGAGCTGCTCAGCAGCGATGAAGCAGCTACTTGGTGCTGTTTAATATCTTAAATGACTCCATGCCCATAAATCAGCCAGCCATAAATTATGTTTAATGCTGAAAAATAACCACCAAGCAAACAGATCTTTAACCTGTAAATGTTAATGCTGTTTGTTAATACTTAGTGGCTCCAGCAGTGCTCAGAGCCTGCATGGGCTATTATTCATTTTGACTCCGCTCCAACCCTTTTGCAGAAAAGTCTCTCCTAGATCTCCATAAAAATGGGAGCTGCCTCAAGGCACCCACCATCAAACAAAATTGTGGGAATGGCACAGTCCCAAATTCAGGTCCTACCTGCCCTGCCCAGGACACTGCACCACAGCTGCCTTGGTGGGGGAGGTGGGGGTCATATCCCACAAGAACTGGAGCTGGGAGCTGAATTCCAGCCATGCCTTGGCCCAGCTGCTCAGTGCAGGGTGGCTTTGCAGGTGTTTGGCCCTGGGACAGAGCAGCCACACTGGCAGAACCACTGGAGCCGGCTCAGATGACTCTGACTGTCACCTGCCTGTGATGCTGAGCATGGCCAGGGCTCTGTGCCAGCGTGGGGCTGAGGGCCACACTCACTCCTGGGTGCCAGAAGGGGAAAGCAGGAGACAATCTAGGCTGAAAGGAGAAGCTTTATTCCCTTTCTTCCCTGTTTCATTTATCCCAGATCTGTGTCCCTCCCCTTCTCTTGTGCACTTTATCCCTACAGCTACAACCCCCTTTTTTTAATGTATTTTTGGCTCTGTGTGGGGGGTGCCTTCATTTTCCTTTGTATCATCCACATGATTTTATTCCCACACATGGATGTTGGAGAGGACTCTTGGTTGCAGGATGGAGACAAGGCAGGGAGGAGTAGAATATCCCATCAGGGATGCCTTTACTGCCAGCTCCACCTAAAGTGTGTCTGAATCCTGCTCTGTTTTGGTGGTGCACAAATAATTTTGTGAATCAAATCCTGTACACCTGATTCTCCTTTAAATGCTTCATTTTGATTTAAATCAGCAAGTGGATGATTAAAAAAATTCAAGCACACATAATTAGGTGTCTATTTACCTTTAAAACTCTGCTATTGAAATATTTGTAGCATAGGATTATGGAATTACTTGGGTTGGAAAGGACATTAAAGATCATCTGTCTCCAACCCTTCTGCCATGGGCAGGGAAGCCAATTATGTTATCTGGAATATTTTTGGCTTCCAATTCTGTTGAAATCATTCTCTCCCTGAGTAACACTAATGTTCACTCTGAATTCTGGCTTTCTTTGTTTCTTCTAGGCAATAGAAAAATCAAAGAATTTATAAGGTAAAATAATTTTGTACATCAAGAAGCCAGCTGGAGCTTAAATCTATTTTACACTTGATTCTATTTTATTGTTTTGTCCCTGCATTTCACTAAATACAAATGTTTGGAAATGAAGTTGGTTAAAAGATAGCAAAAATCTGTAGCAAACTTTGCAATTAAATCTTTTACCTTCATTTGAGTAATTAAAATCAGTTGATAATGCTGCACATGTGAGTGTGTTTTTTTCCTATTTCGTCCCTGATAATTGGCAACAGGTCCAAACCATGAAGCTGAGGTTTGTCCCTTGTTGAGTTGGAAACTATATTATCTATATAATACTTTATTGGGTCATTTCTTTTCAGTGGTAAAAACTGACTACTGATGACCTAAAGGAGGCATTTTCATTCTGAAAGTTGAAGTATTTACATCAGAAAGATTTATCAGTACAGTTCCATTTCATTCCATAAGATAAAATGATGTTAAAATAAATATTGGCCTCGATCTAAGCTGTTATCCAGCAACAGGAAAACCATATATCTCTTTTAAAAAAATACAGCAGTTCAAAAAATACCAGAGAAACTGGGCGACAATAAAATGTATGTGAGAACCAAATGTTAACATTCTGCTTATCAAACTCTTACAAGCAGAAGAGAATGTGTAGAATGGTAATTAACACCCACTCATCACTTTCTTTTGGAAGATTAAAGAACAGGTCCTAGCCTCAGTCCTTACCTTTGCAAATATAATCTCATCAATTCATCCGATTCCAAAGAGAATGAGGTTTTTATTTCACCTTCCTCTGCCAGCTTTTTTTCTCATTGGGCTGCTTTTCCCTTTCACCACATAAGGATCCCTGTTTCACCTAGGGGTGAAAATTCCTTGGCCTTTCAGTGCAACCAGTTAAGTCTCCACAAAAATAGATGGGATATCACAGATGCAGGAATTATGACAGCAGGGTTTATGACATCTGATAAAGCTGAATTTAAGCTTCTGCAGGAATGCGTTAGAAAAATCCAGCCATGGAAGAAGCAGAATTTTCCATTTCTGGCCCAAATGCCACATCTCATTGCTAATACAGATAATAATGATTTCCATCCAGAGACCACAACTCCATCTCCCCCTCCTTGTGGAAATGTCACACAACTTTTTCTCATTCAAATCACTAAAAATATGTATTTAGTTAGCTTTTCAAAATGCATGTATTACCTAATGACATGATTGCTTGGCTGCCTAATTTACAAGAAGTCGCTTGCATAACCAGCAGATAAATATAGATGAAGGTTTAATCCATGTGTATATAAAAAGAGAATTATCCATGTGTATATAAAAAGAGAATGTGTGTGGTTTTAACTTCAAGAATACAAAAATTTACCTTAAAGCGTTTTTTTAAGATTTTTTTAAAAAGTTTTGTTTTCCAAACATAATCCTTTAAGAGACTTGTGATTTGGTGATTTCTGCTGTGTTCTGAGACTTTATAAAATATAACTGCTTTCATTAACTGGGGAATCACCTTCCTTTTAACATCCAGTTCCCTTGCATCTGGCAGCATCCATCCCTGCAAACATCCTCTCAGCCAAGAACATTTTTTTGGTGTTAGCATGCAAATATTTTCATGCACCATCTTGCTGAGACTTTAGCAGATGCAGATGCAGGTTTCATTTATTGCATATTTTCTAAATATAACCATGATATGCCTTCCATGTGATTCTGAGAGTGAAACATCTCAGCAAATCGACTTTTCCCTGGAAATGCTGGTTCTTGGCCAGGAGGTGTTGGTTGAACACTGGTAGGAGCAGATGTAACAAGGCAATGAAGGTGGTCATTAATGCTATTACATACATTTACTGGAGCAAAAATGAAACTTTCCATTTCCACGCCATTAGGAGCCTGCAGAAGGATAAAAATGCAGTTTGCAATCGTCACTCAGATAAATGATTGCTGCTCTCAAACCCTTGAGCAGTTTTAACAAATGATCACTGGCTGGATTCCACTGTTGGATGGTGTCTTCAGAAAACCAGAACTATTTAAACACATCATCAAAGATTCTTAATGACTCCATTCTCTATATCCCTCCCCTATCCTGGTAGGAAACATGGAGCTGGATATGACTGGAAAATTGAACTGATACCAAGGTTCTCT
The DNA here is from genome assembly GCF_012460135.2 of Molothrus ater. NCBI lineage: Eukaryota > Metazoa > Chordata > Aves > Passeriformes > Icteridae > Molothrus > Molothrus ater. The sequence continues at coordinate 35,982 of NW_023416524.1, read as the reverse complement.
AATCTCCCTCTTCGGCTGAATTTATAGATGTACTCGTGTTGATTTATTATTGAAATTTCTTTTAGTAAAAAGCAATGATATCAGGGAGCTAGAATGACACATGAAATGTAGTCCAAGGTAAATTAAAGTACTTAAGCACAGCAGTTATCTCCTGATTATAACTAAGCACATTAGACATCTCAGGATTCTTGCAAACACTCCATATATTAAGATGATCAGTCATCAGCATGGCTCTCTTCGTCTTGCTGCTGTTATGAATCACTTTTATAAGAAAATGAGCTCTTGATTCCTATCTAGGTAGGGAGATTCAAAGGAAAAGAGAAAAAAAGGTTTGTCAGAGCAGTAATGCAAGGCGCCCTTGGCTGGATTTCCCCCTGAATTGGCGGGGGCTGCACTAATGGGGAATAAAAAGGTGTTAAAGTGACCTTGGTGAATCTGAGGGTGTGACACTGACACTGGAAGAAATAGCAGGGCAAGAGGGAGTGTCCAGCTTGAAAATTACATAACTGCCAGCTGCACACACACACAAATAGCTTTTTGTACCTGTCAGTAAGAATGAAAATCTTTCTCTCAATCAAACGATGAGACAGCAGCACATCTCCTATCCTAAAAGAGTAAAATTAAAGGCTTATGTCCCTGGGCATTAGAACTCCATTCCAAGTGAGCATCTGGTACAAAAGACAGCAGAGGAACTTCCCAGGAACACACCAGTCAGTCCCTGTCCCTTCCAACACTGCCCATCAGTGCTGCTATATTAATCTGATTTCCGATTATATAAATCCTAGCAAAGGCAAAATAATAGGACTGTTGCAATAACTGTACACACCTCTAGAAACTTCAGCAGCTGTGGTTTGAAGGGATCTGATACCACTCCAACAGGTTTCGTACTCAATGAATTTTTCAAAAGACAGGAGAGCAAACTGGGAACTTGTAGTTTGTTGCTGAAGTTTCGAGGTTCACACCATTATTTGCAATAAAGTTGTAGCTGGTGGAATATAAGGAAAGATTGAGCCATCAAAGTTGCTTTCTTTTATCCATGGCTTCATTTTTATCAGCTGAAGGACAGACTTTCCTCCTGGCCTGCATTTAGTGAAGAACAGTACAGCCATCATCAGTGTTTAAAATAATATTATGAATTGGAAAATATAGAATGGGGATGGAGAGATCTGGAGGGCATAAAATCAAACCTGGAGTCTGAAACGAATACTTAACATTCTGTAAATATAGAATAAAATAAATATGATTACGTATATATATAAAACCCCATAATATAAAGTATTGTATTGTGAATACATTGGCAGCAACGGAGAAACAAAGAAATTGTCATTCAGCATATAAACAATCCCTTTAGATTTATATCCTGGAATGGCATTCCAAGATACAAACAAGGCTGCATGTCTCAGAAAACATCAGAGGTTAAACAGGCACAGCACAGACAAGGGCTGGTTCTATCCCAATCGTGTTTGCCCCAGCCAGTGCTGTTTGAATTTGATTACTTGTGTGACCATGGAAGGTTTTTGGAAGCCATGAGGTGAGCAGGCTGAGATGGGCTGTGATAGTAACACAACCATCAGTCACACAACCTCAGTGACACACCCCACAGTGACACATCTGTTAGTGACACTCATAAGTGACATGTCCCTCAGTGACACACCCTCAGTGACACACCCTGTGATGCACCCTCAGTGACACCCTCAGTGACCCACCCTCAGTCAGTGACACACCCTCAGTGACACACCTTCAGTGACACACCCTCAGTCAGTGACACACCCTCAGTCAGTGACACACCCTCAATCAGTGTCACACCCTTAGTTACTGACACACCCTCAGTGACACACCCTCAGTGACACACCCTCACTCAGTGACACACCCTCAGTGACACACCCTCACTCAGTGACACACCCTCACTCAGTGACACACCCTCAGTCAGTGACACACTCTCAGTGACACACCCTCACTCAGTGACACACCCTTAGTTACTGACACACCCTCAGTGACACACCCTCAGTGACACACCCTCACTCAGTGACACACCCTCAGTCAGTGACACACCCTCACTCAGTGTCACACCCTCACTCAGTGTCACACCCCTCAGTACCTGCTGTGTGCACAGGGCTGGGCTGGTGTCATGGCTCATCAGGACACAGCCCAGGGCTGGTTGGTGTCAGTGTTTGCCCTGTTCAGGTCCTTGTCACCTCTCGTGCTTTCTTGGGGCTGAAGGGCAGCCTGAAGGGCCACAGGAAGAAAAGCTTTTCTGTTCTTGCACAGCACATTTTGGCTGAATCCTGGTAAAACTGGCTGAGCTGGAGCTGCACAGCTCCCACCACACACGCTGTCCCTGCCAGGCCAGGATGCCCAAGCACCTTCTGTCTGTTCAGCTTTACCCACACAACAGCACCTCCCCTACCAACAAAACACATCAGCATCTCAGAGCACAACCAAAACTAAACTGTTCTCCACTAATGGCCTCTAAGCTTTGGTCTTGGCTCTGCCTTGGAATCATGGAGTGGTTTGGGTTGGAAAGGATCTCAAAGACCTTCTCATTCCCTGCCATGGACAGGGACATCTCCACTGTCCCAGGCTGCCCCAAGCCTTGGGCACTGCCAGGGATCCAGGGGCACCCACAGCCTCTCTGCCCACCCTCCCAGGGAGGAATTTCTTCATAATATCCAATCCAAACCCTATAGCTTCACCCCTTCAGCTGGGATGGAATTATCTTGTCTTAGGGAGAAAGATCATGTTCTGCCAAAGCTTGGCATGCAGGAAGAAAATATTGTCCCCCTCTTTTTCTGTCTGAAAGTGTTTGAATAATGTTTCTGTCCTGGGATGGATATATGTGGTACATGGCTTTCTGAAAGCTACAATATATTTTGGAATTATTTGCTTCCATTGCGGTTTACTTATGGCTAATTTATTCTTTGGGTTTGCTGTTGGTTTTGCTTATTAAAATGAGGTTTGATAGAAATTGTGTTCCTTTTAATGAGTTAATTCTTATTATACAAGAGAGGCAGGAGTTTTGGCTGTGAAGCAGAAATACTGTGACCTGTCAGGTACAGAATTCCACTTTTGTAAAAACTTTTTCTTCCCTACTGCTAATTCATCACAGATAAACCTAGCTGATAATGCACTTTGATACTGCAAAAATAGACATTGGCTTTCTTCAGCTTCTGAGGAGAAAAGCCTCAGTAACAGACCCATCAGAAAACCTCAAAAGTAAGCCAGGTTTGCAAGACACAGGAGTATGTTTACAAGTCTGTTATCAATAATTTAAGCCTCACTTGTCAGAACAGAAGATGGAAATATATAAGCTGCTGTGCATTTTCCTTATGTATTTGCTAATCCACCGCCTGCCTGCCAAACAGATTTAAAAGATATTTCCATTTCTGAAGGAAAGTTGCCTCCGACTTTCAAGGTTCCATAGATTTTGTGAGTGTCTTGGAGTTAACTTCTGCTGAACAGCACACTGACAGGGAGCCTGGAGTGTGCATTGTTTCTCCATGGCTGCAGTCGGCTCTGTTGTTGTTCTCGTGATGCCTGGAAGTACCTGGGAGCAGACAAAAGTGAATCTGTGGCAGCAAGAGCTCTTCCTGTACTTTTTAATCTGGTGCTGGAGAATGCTCCCAGAAAAAGTTCTCTGCAGGTTGCTTTTGAGCTCTGCATCTTTTCTGAGCATCTTCCAATGAAGTCACTTTGTTAAGGAAACTTGAAGGGATGTGTTGTAGCTGCACTGTACACAGCAATTAGGAGTCAGGGGTGATGTGTCTGTCAGAGTCACAGGAACAGCACAGGCTTGCTCAGTCAGCTCTGCAGGCTGCATGGCCATGTAGGAATGAGAGGGACATTGCAGAAGGTGTGATTTTAGGTATTATTTTCAAGAAATCTGCAAATTAAATTCCTGCTCCCTGGTGTGTACTGATGTCTGATCCAAGGGGACTGCACGGCTGGAAACTACCACAGCTCATTTCTGCAGTGCCCAGTGCTATCCCCAGCAGATCTATTTCTGCTTTAAAGTCAGTAAGAATGGATTTCAACTCTTATTTTTCCCTTCTATTGCTACAGGAGAGAGAAATACTTCCTATGGCAAGCTCAGAAGATATTACCATCATCACTAATGAAGACCTGGCACGTTCCTGGTACATCCTCTCCTTATTCACATCTAATGCAGCATTCCCACCCTGTGAGGGTGGGCAGGCCCTGGCACAGGGTGCCCAGAGCAGCTGGGGCTGCCCCTGGATCCCTGGCAGTGCCCAAGGCCAGGTTGGACACTGGAGCTTGGAGCAGCCTGGCACAGTAGAAGATGTCCCTGCCATGGCAGGGGTGGAACTGGGTGGGGTTTGAGATCCCTTTCAACCCAAACCATTCTGAGATTCTGTGATTTATGATTCTCTGTTAGTTATGTAAAGAAGTGGATCATAAGGCCGCCCTTTGTCTCATGCACTTGAGCCAGCAATGGTTTAGCAGAGGGAGCTCTGAGAGAGCCCCAAGGATTAACTACAAAGGCAATCTCAGCTTCTCTCTGTCTCTGTCCCGTGTGTTCTGTGTATTTCCAGGCTATAGAAACCATTCTGGTTTATCATCTAAGAGGCAAACAGCACAGACCACAACTCTCCCTTTTTCTTTTTTTCTTTTTTTTTTCCTCCCATGACTGACTATTCTGCTTGTCCCTGACAAGGCTCCCAGGTAATCCAGAACAGGGATGAGCAGTGGTTCCTTATTGAGAAGCTCCCAGCCTTTGTTCCAGTATCCCAGGGGCCCAAGGGTAAGAGAAGCAAGGTGTGAAAGAGGCAGTGTTGTGCTGAGGGCAGAGCAAGTGGAACGCTCCTTTTTCCAGGGAGCAGCTTGTGTCCCAGCCAGGCAGATCTGTCATTTACAGATCCCTCTGCCCTAGCTTTGACACTTTGAGCAGTTGCAGATGAACATTAATTGCCCAAATGACTCCAAGCTCAGAATATCAGCTGAATTGAAGCAGACAGCCATCTGACAGAGAGATTTCCATCAATATTCCCAGTCCTTGGAATGCAACAGAGAAGATTACAATGTGATCCTGAGCTCACTCTGGCAGAGATGGGCCCACATCTCAGGAGAGGACTGCACTCCAGCCAGGAGTTCTGTCCCAGCACAGGTATGCACATGCAGATACAGCCCAGCCTTGGGGAGGGTGCAGACAGTTGTCACATTTCCTTCTCCATGGAAGGGGGAGACAATAATGCTCTTTGCTTGCCTTTTAAAATAGACATAAAATTTCAAACCAAAGGGTTTTTTCAGTCTAGGTTGGCAGCTGTAATTTTAAAGGAAAATCTTTTGTATGTCTGAATTTGATCAGTACATTAAAAAGTAAAAGAGAAGCATGAATTGATGATTTGGTGATTGTTCAATCACAGAATGACATGATTTAGAGGGACCTAAAAGCCCATCCAGTGCCACCCCTGCCATGGCAGGGACACCTTCCACTGTCCCAGGCTGCTCCCAGCCCCAGTGTCCAACCTGGCCTTGGGCACTGCCAGGGATCCAGGGGCAGCCCCAGCTGCTCTGGGCACCCTGTGCCAGGCCCTGCCCACCCTGCCAGGGAATATTTTTTTTCCCAATATCCCATCTAAACTGACTCTCTGGTAGTGGGAATCCATTCTCCTTTATCCTGTCACAACAGACTCCTTTAAAAAAGACCCATCTCTATCTTCCTTGCGTGTCTTTTTAACCTTAAGGCTACTGGAGATCCCTTCTTTCAAGCAGATAATGATGAAAAAAAGTGGTCTAAAAAGATATCAAATTATGGCTGACCATTGGATATCAAGTGGCATGAACAAAAAAAATGCACAGTCAGTCTTGTACCTGCCCCAGAGCAATAACCTCAACAAAACTCTGATGCCCACCAAGACAGCAGAAAAAGCAAGCAGGGAAGGGGATTTGGTAGAATTATGTTCTCTCTTTTGCCCCATACTTGTAAATATTTACATGTGCATTGCTTTTGAAATGCTCTATGTTAGTTTGGATCCAGCTAAGCTGACTCCATTTCCTTTAAGAATGAGACAATATTCCAGACTGTTTAATGTTCCTGAGGTGGATTTCTCCAGGATGTAACACACTTATTGGTGTTCTCAACTGAGCCTTGAGCACATCTGAATCATTTAAGGGTTCACCCTTGTCTAGTTAAAAATCAGTGTTTGAATATCTATCAGTATGCAAAACACTAATTTGCTAGCAGAATTAGAGCTCCTTATTATACCAGGAAGAATTTAAGTTTTAATTAGCATTTCCTCTAGTGTACTAAACCCACTGAGACTACTAGACTTACTAAAATTTAATTAACTTGACAAAAGATCCTAATTGTTTTCATGCCACTAGTCCTTAGTGGGACTAAAAATAATACCCTTCAAATTAAGTGTCTGCAACCCACCTTCCTTTTGGATGTCCTACATACATCAAATTGGTTGGCCTACATATAATTATAGCTGGTAGGAAGCCTTGCCCACTCTGAATCAAGATTGTTTGCTCAAAAATGGATATTTTTATGGCAATGCACAGTGATGAAAACCTATTATTTAAAAGGCCTCACCTAACATTAATTCTTTCCACCATCTTATTAAGTTTTGGAGGTTTATTGATTTATCTTGATGCACAAACTAATCAACAAGATGTAACATTCATTTAAATTAATATAGAAGCCTAATATTGGCAATAGAAAAGAAAGATTAATGTATTGGTAGTGCAACTATGATAAACAGTATATATCTATATGAAGTGTAGTGTGAAATTTGGAATTAAAATAAAAGTACTCCCTGCTCAGGATGCTTCTCATATTTTTATCTCTTTCCCAGTTGAGCTGCTCACATCATTCCAAAGCTTTGCTCACTTTGAGACACTCATCATGAAAGAAATGTGAGTGTGGAAAGCATTAGGACACAGCCTTAGGAGCACTGGGGACAGCTCTGTTACAGGAGTTTGCATGCAGAACAGAGGAACGGCAATCCAAGGAATGCTTTGGCTATGGATGTCTGCAGACAGGGTTTAAGGAGAAGGGATCAAGGAAAAGTACCTGAGCTCTTTTGCCCAGATAAGGATTCCTTTGCGAGCATCCCTACATTACAGGAATCAGATCTGTTTGTCTTTTACCTCCAAAATTTAAAGAATGAATCAGCTTGGAAATCAAATAAAATCCATCACTTGTTCTTCCTCTGCTGAACTTTGTTGGGACAAAATATCCCTGAAGTGCCCAGAAATCAGTGCTCATACAGATGTGTGTTTGGCCATGTAATCCATTATGTGGATGTTCTTTGAAGAAACTGGGGTTTTGGGAAGGCTCAAACTCCACTGCCTCCTGCAATAACACAGTTCAGGCTGAGGCTGCACTACTGTGAATGCAAGAGAATATAAAATAGCTGCATTGTTACATCCTCTCAGCACTGGGAGGGAGAAACCTGTAAATCTCTGTGCATCCACAGCCTTTGGCTCCTTTTTCTGCCCAAACATCTGGCTGCTTTCTCACTTTCTCACATCTGAATACTAAGGAGATTATCTTGGCTGATGAACCATCCAGACTGTCTGTTCAACACCTCTTTTCCGCTTTCCTCGCCAAGTTCCTCCTTTGTTTCCTTCCCTCTCAACTGGAACCACAAGGTACTCTCCACCCCCAGTTTCCATCCAGATTTATGGATGTGAGCTCAAGGTACCCAAGTACAATTGCATTGTACTGCAATTATTAGAATCTCCTGAATATACGTACATAAAATATTTTTAATGAACAACACCATAGAGTTCACATTCATAACTTTTGCCCTAATAAATAAAGCCTTTTTTGTGAGCCTTTCACTAAAAAACCACCAGATGTCTGTATGTGTCTCTTTAAGACAAATATTTAAAATTAAACTCTCATTAACTTTTCTCTGCATGTATAAAATAGTGAACTCTAAACACTTGTCAGAGGCATAAGTTTAGTACATAAAATTTAAAGAAAACCTGGTATACAGTCAATAACATGGGACTGCAAGCCACCAAATATTCACTGCAGAAACCTTTATGCATTTGGAAGAAATTAAGTTCATGTTTGTAGGAAAATGTTCACCTTTGTCCCTGTAGATAACATCTTATGAACAATAAAAATCTAAAGTAAACTTCGTTCCTCTTCCCATCTCTGCCTTGTATTTGATTTCTTTCCTGTGGCTAATGAATCATTTGCAACTTTAGATAAAACACAGGGATTTTATCTCCTGGGTTTAACAATTGTGAGGATCAGATTGGAATCCTCTCACATACTTATCATCACTTCTTAGAATGCACTGACTTTTAAAAAAGCTGCTTTCAGCAGTTTTTCGTGGCCTGACCTCCTGTTCACCTTGAGCATTCAGACACATAATATCTCTAATGAAAGAGAAGGTATTTTATTAAAACAATTCATTATAATCCAGTTTTCTGATCCAGCATTTTTGCACACCTTTAGAGCCTTACATTTGACCAGAACAATTTATGAATTTAGAAAATTGAAGCGTAATTGAAAATTATAATGTGCAAAAGCAGTTGTGATTAACATAATGTGGAGACAGGTAATAGGAATGGCAAAGACTCAGAGAAGAAAATAAATTACTTCAAGCTTGTGAAGTTTAAATGTCTTTATCCAAATATAAGTCATCAATAACAGAGGATTTTTTGAGAATGCTGAGAACACTTACAAAATCATCTCATTATCTTTCACTGAGAACACTGATAATTTCATTTGGATGTAGTCTTGCTCTGTTCTAACATCTTTCTTTTCTTATGCAGATGAATAGTTTTTAAATGGTGTACTTTTGATATTTTATTTTAAAATTGTTTGTCCACTATAAAGTAAAAACAATTGGTACTAAATTCAGAAGGAACCTTTTGAGAGAAATTCTTTAAAAAGAGAACACATGCTCAGTTTTAAATGAGTCTGGGTGTCTTAGGTACACGGCAGTTTCTCCTTTTTTATAGAAAATGTAAGATTTAACTCTGTCTGGTTGAAGCAAAGGAATAATTCATTATGGAGTAATTTATCAGGACTTTATTTCTTTTTTCTGTTAATAGGTGATGGAAGGATAGGTATGGTATAGTTCCCTTAAATGGAAAACTGTGATAGAAAAACAAATCTGTGGTTTGGATTGGGATTCGATTTAGGAGAGATAAGAAAAATATATGATTGGGATGAATCTCTGATATTTGCCCAGGAAAAAAACTTTGTATAACAGTCTCTTAACCAATTTAAATATCAGTATAATGAATATTCATTTCCTGCTGCTTAAGAAAAAGCATTAAAAAAAACCTGAAGAAGGAATAGCCTAGTAAGTGTTAATATCTCTCTCTTGAAATCAGTTATGCTGATTTACACTTCAGGCCTGAACAACAGAAATCATACATTTTTGTAAAGAAAAACAGTTTATACTTTAATTATCAAATCCCTTTGCAATTCCACAGTGACAGATTTTTCTGGGAATGAAACAGCATCAGGCTGGAAGAACATTGGTGCCATGAGGAAGGAATAGCTGCTTCTCAAAGGTTTGCCAGCCCTGAGCATAAGATACAAAATTGAAAAGAAAAGTCAATATTTGGGTAGGAAAAATCCCAAACTGATGGAAAAACATCTGCTCCATTTAGAAACTAATGGAAAATATCAGTGCAATCAAAAGAAATAGTGCAATTAAAAGACAGGGAATTGCTGAGGAAATATAGTTGGTGGAAAATGTTTATTAACTTTGAACATCTATGAGAATTGTGTAGGCATTCCTCTTCAATCACCAGAAACACAAGTAATGCTCTAGTACATGCAAACAGTGGTTTTTAAAGCAGATCTTACCAAATTTAACATTAATTCATAGAAACCATCACAGCCTCAGTGTTACAGGACTTTTTCCTCTGGATTTTTCAATAAATGGAAGACACGGATTCTATTTACAAGGGGAAAGAGCATGTTGTTCTTATTCAAGAAAATATCCTTATGTTCTCTGAACCTAAACAAAAAGTAATAATAATTTGTCTTCATGTCTGCAACAACCGCAAAGCCATGAGTATATATAGGTATTTTCTGAGTATATTGGCCAAAATCACAGGGTTCTCTTCCAAACTTTACAGAATTCAGGGAGTTTTGTGTGCATGGACAGTTTGGTTTTCATTACAGCAGGATATGGGATGGAAGAGAACTCATCCCACTCTTGACTGCATTATCCCAAATTCATCCACAGCTCCCCAGACTTCATGGAACAGAGGCTGCAGAGCTGGAATACAAATATGAGCTGAAGAAAACCCAGTTAGAAGTGGATCTGAGCATTAACCCATGGTAACTGTGATTAGATTGGAAGGCAGAGCTTGCAGCAGAGAGTTCAGGCTGCATTTATTCCCCTCCATCTTGTTTCAGACTCAAAGTGCCCAGGACTGTGGTCATCCACTGGTCTGAGCCCATTGTGACCATGTTCACAGGGGTTCTTGGATGAGGCAAGAGACAAGAATGTTGACTCCATGATCAGAAGGCTTGATTTATTATTTTATAATATATATATATTACATTATAACTATACTAAAAAGAAAAGGAAGGAAAAGGTTTCCTCAGATGCTAACTAAGCTAAGAATAGAAAAGAAAAGAATGATAACAAAGGCAGCTCTCTTGGACTCTGTCCGAGATAGCTCAGTCCTTGATTGGCCATTAATTATAAACATCCAAGAGGGGCCAATCACAGGTGGACCTGTTGCATTCCACAGCAGCAGATAACCATTGTTTACATTCTGTCTCTGAGGCCTCAGCTTCTCAGAAGGAAAAATCCTAAAGAAAGGATTTTTAGTGAAAAGATGTCTGCGACAGCCCATCATTGCTCTGAGCTCCATGTGGGACCTGTCTGGACAGAAGAACTCAGTTCCTGATTTAGGATGCAGGGTGAATATCAAAACTCTCAGCTAAAAGCTTATACAGCTTATACAGTTCTCAGTAAACATGTGGCCCTAAACCCAGATCATCTTAATTCTCATGGGTTTAAGACTTGACTTGATTCAAGTCACTCATCAGTGACAAAACTGATGTTTGTGACTTAAAACCTGACCCTGGCTGCTTCAAAGCAGGACCTGAAAATCAGCTCCAGAGGTTATTGAACTCCCCTTAATCTCATCTCTGATTAAGTTCTATAGGAAATAGTAACCACAGAGAACCTCAAAATTTCCTATTAGATGTAATTCAAGGCACATATCTGAATTTATGAATCCTGTAGTAAATAGCTAAATATTTTGAGAATGATAATATTATGTGAGAATATTTGAACCTGATGGAAAATTTTAGCTGGAATTTTCTTCTAAAGTAATGTGACATCAGATATCCTATTCAATCTCTGAATATACTAGATAAGCATGTTCATTACCATTTCTGATTCAAGAATTTGCTTAGTTAGCCATCTGTTCTTTTATTTGTAAGACTTAATTAGATTTCAGTATTGATATATGATTGACCACAAATCAGGAAGTCTCTGATTTATGCTTATACTTTTTTTTGGTCTTGGTTTTGAAAAATTGATTGTAGTAGGAAATAGAAAAAAAAAAAGAAAAAAAAAAGAAAAAAAATAAAAATAAAGGTAGGCACATGCTGACCACCTTGAAACATTGATTGGAAAATGCTGGGATCTGTAGACCCCAACAGGACTTGATGGGCAGGAGCATTGTCAATATATGCAACCTGAATTCTGAATTAATATTTTAATAGAATTTATTTTCAGAGCTAGAAGAGCAGGATATAGGACGTCTGTCCTTGTCACCTGCTGATGTGTGATCCTGTGCATGTCCCTTTGCACCTCAGATTTCCCAATACCAGCCAAAGTCCTGCATTCCCTTTTGTCTCCATTTCCCTCTGGTTCTGTCACCTCTGGAGATCAGCTTCATTGTGGATCTCAACACACAAAGAGGGGGGTCTGACTCCTGATATTGGGCTCCCAGGGAGATGGGTCACAATTCTCTAGTCCCAGGCCCAGGCCCATAAAATGTAATGCTCAAATTCCAGTTTTAAATGTCCTGCTGACTGTCTAACCATGGAACCTGACTGTGTTCACATGATGATAAATCTAGGGCTGCTCTCCTTGTTGTTATGTTTATGTTGTCTACCTGCCTATATTAAAACCACACTTCCCTGGTGGAATGTTGATGTTAAAAAAAGACCTCACCCAAACCAGGAATAGCTCAGAAAATGCTCTCTTTACTTGTCATGGTTAAACTGGTCCTACTAGTTACCCTTCCTGAAAAGATGGAGATCTCTCAAGGAGCTGCTGCTGGTGCCTGATGGGCAGATCATTCTGTAGATAAGCAAGTCCTGGAAGCCTTCTTCCAAAACAATGTCCAAAAATGTCTGAAATGCTGGAAAAGGAGAGCTCCACTGACCAGAAATTAGACCCAGCAGGCCCTGCAGGGACACTGGGGATGGAGAACTCAGAACTGCAAAATGATTTCTTGGTTATGCACAAAGCCTGTTCAGATTTCTTTTATAGGAAGATCAAAGGCTATGGAGGGAAATGCAGTTTGAACCCCAGTAGAAGGGAGTGTGCTGCATTCAAAGCAACCATGCTCTGGAGTGCAAGGGGGAGGAACTGAATTTATAGTTAATGGCTCAGTTGTACATTGTCTCTTCAGAGGTCCCAGGTGCCACCAGACCTCAGTTCAGACACTGTTGTTTTGTTTCCTGAGTTCACTTTTTGAAGTTTTATCTCAGATCAAGAAAGGGGTGGACAAGAATATTGATGGTACCAATGGAAGCAATCAATTAATATGCTTGGTATTTTGGTTCTAAATTCATAATTATAGGTGAAATCACCCTTTCTGAAGAGCTGCCAGGAGCACTCATGTAGGGCACAGGCTTTATGCTGGCCTGCACAGAAGATAATTTGTGTTTTCAACAGTGTTTTCTTGTTTGATTTATGTAGATCATGCAGCCAAATGCTTTGTATTTTTAGCTGACATGAAAAGACTTTCTCAATACAGTGTGGTTTAGAAAAATCCATTCAGTCAGGAAAAAAGGTTGTGATGACCCATTAAGGAAACATTCCTTAAACCCCAGCAGTTTAATTTAAAAACATCTTCTTTCTTCAGTCTGTTAATCCTAAAGAAGCCCTGGACATTTTTGAACTATGCAACTAATCCTGAGAATGCTCACCCATGCAAATTGTTGCTTAGAATGGGAATAAAAAATTATGCTGTCAGGTTTCATATCTGGGATATAGAGTGTAGCATTGTGTGTCCTGTATGGGTTTATTGTAAAGTTGGTTATTTTTTATAAGTTAAGAATTTGGTTTGACCCTCAGTTCCCCCCATGTTCTCCCTCATAATCGTTCGTTCCTTCCACCAGTTACCTGTCCCTCATTGTAACCAACCCCCTTTCCTTTCTAGAAATTTCTACGTCAATCTTCCCTTACCTAACATATGATTTGTCCCCTGAGCCTTTTCCCTCCCCTGGGCCCTTCCTATTGGTTCTGTGTGTCCCTCACTCCTCCCCTGGGTTTTGTTCATTGGTCCCTGGTGTCCCCATTACACCGTCCCCTTTATCAGTGCCTCCCTAACGGTTTTTCCCTGACACCATTACTGGCCCCACCTGAGTCAAATAAAGCGCCTTGGCATCCACATGCGTGTCCACTCCTTCCTTCCTTCCTTCCTTCCTTCCTTCCTTCCTTCCTTCCTTCCTTCCTTCCTTCCTTCCTTCCTTCCTTCCTTCCTTCCTTCCTTCCTTCCTTCCTTCCTTCCTTCCTTCCTTCCTTCCTTCCTTCCTTCCTTCCTTCCTTCCTTCCTTCCTTCCTTCCTTCCTTCCTTCCTTCCTTCCTCCTTCCTTCCCCTCAGTGCTTTGCAGTCCTGCTCTCGCCTGCACCACCACGCCGCAGACGGAGCCACTACTCAGGGTTCTCGCAGAGGACCTGGGAGTGGCGGGATTTGTGCTCTCCAGCAGTCACTCTGGGAGCGGCTGGCCGGGACCTGTCAGCTCCAGTGGCCGCGGTACGGGACTGCAATAGAGGACTTCGCATTTTAGATTATAGAAATGTCACTAATCTTCTGAGGGGATGAAACACACTTTAACCTTGTCCAAGTACTTCTTTTGCTGTCATTAAGGTAAACAGAATGAATATTAAGAGGAGAGTTTGGCCTGTTAAGGATGGAAGGCAGTATCTGTACCAAAATGCAGTTCAGAACACTGAAGTTGGCCTGCTTGGCTGAAAATCCTAAAATGCATTAACCTGCCAAATGCCATAAGGAGCTGATGGGAGTTTTTTAAAGGTATGAGGCTAAAACTTCCTTCAACACTTGCAGAGTAGAGGATGCCTACTGATGGAATGGGGCAGGATTGATTTGCTAATGGATGTTTGTCCATTTACATCCATAGATCTTCCAGCCACAAGGTAGCAGATATGGTGGGAACTTCCATTTGTTGTGGGAAGAGGAGGAGAGCATGAGATCATGGCTCTGGATAATATGGCCATAGTAAATCATTCATTATTGTGATGTATATATAGTCCTTGCCTTGGGTTACCTTCAGCAATGTGAAACGTGACAGGTTGTTTCTTTATTTCTAATGATTAAATAGACAAAAAGCATAAGATATCTTCTGTTTTCCATTTCTCCTTTTTGGGACTTTTATCTACCATTGTTTTCAGCTTCCTGAGGGTGTTCTTTATTTAAAATAATGGAAGAATGGGGAAGAAATGAAGAAGGAAGGAAACAGCAGAGAATGGAGACAGAACTCCTTCTCCAACCACTGTGTGAATCTTCTGACATGCCTTGACATTGCTCCTCTCATACAGATTTAAAATATGTATTTCAAAACTTCTCCATGCCCCTAAGCCATAAATATTTAATTCTCAGTATTACCATCAATCAGCTTAGAGGATCTGTGAAAGATACTGGTGGTAAAAGCTTCTTGTGCTATTTGCTGCAGACCTCCAAAAGCACTCCAGTTTCTCAGAGAGCTTCTGAGGAGCTGCTGGCACAGGGGGGGTGTTGATTATTGGCTCCCTGGGACTCTCGGACACCTCTGCCTGGATCAGAGAGATGAGAGGCAGCCCAAGAGCAGAGCTTTGTGCAAGGCAGGCAAAGGTTGGCAGCATGCAGGAATTCCTGCAAGGAGCAGGAGAAAGGCAGCAGCTCCCTCTGGGGCAGGATAATGTGCTGCAAAGGGGAGCCAGACAGTGAAGGAGCATTTTGTAGTACTCAGGCAAAAACAAGAGACAAGACAGATGATGTGAGAGGGTTAGAAAAAAGGCAATAACAAGAATCCACAGAGAAAGGAAGCTTAAAGTGTGTCAAGTTTTGGGGTTTTTTTATAAAGTATAGTTTAATTTATCATCCATAACAGAGGGCTAGTATCAGGAGGGTTTTGTTTATTTATTAGTTTTGCTACCAAAATACACCATACTTTGGACAGCAGGTGAGGGAGGGGATTCTCCCCCTTTACTCTGCTATCCTGAGATTACACCTGGGCTGGGGTGGTGCCACCTGTGAACAGTTCTGGTGTCCAGACATAAGAAGGACATGGAACTGTTGGAGAGAGTCCAGAGGAGGCCATGGAGGTGCTGAGGGGACTGGAGCAGCTCCCCTGTGGAGCCAGGCTGGGTGAGCTGGGGCTGCTCAGCCTGGACAGGAGAAGGTTGTGTGGAGAGCTCACAGCTCCTTCCAGGCTCTGAGGGGCTGCAGGGAACCCAGAGAGGGACAATTCCTCAGGAACTGCAGTGACAGGATCCAGGGAATGGCTCCCAGTGCCAGAGGGCAGGGCTGGATGGGATCTTGGCAATGAGGAATTGTTCCCTGGCAGGGTGGGCAGGCCCTGGCACAGGGTGCCCAGAGCAGCTGCCCCTGGATCCCTGGCAGTGCCCAAGGCCAGGTTGGACAATGGGGCTGGGAGCAGCCTGGGACAGTGGAAGGTGTCCCTGCTCTTGGCAGGGAGTGGAATGAGGTGAGCTTTAAGTCCCTTCCAACCCAACCCACGCCATGATTCTATAATTTGCCATTCTGATCAAAGCTCATTTCTCTATCCCAGCAGTATCACCAATACATCCAGTACATCTAACAGTCCAGTATTTAGTTAAAATAATGCTCACACTCAGGGGTACAGGAAAATTCAGATAGGTTGGTTAGAGCAGCTTGTTCTGCAAATGTGAGCTATTTGTGATAATTAGCACAAAACATCTACTGTAGCCAGGCAGTTTCTGTGTCTCAGGGACATTTCTTCCATGTAAAGCAGAACAGAGTGCAGGAATTTGCATTGCTCAGTCATCCATGTATTCCAGTGCCATGCCATGTGAAGAGTCCAGAAACACATGCTCCACAAAACTGAAAAATTGCATCTTAGAGTAACTTTATCGTTTTCTCAGCCTGTGCTTAGAATTTCTGGTACAGAGAAAGTAGGGTTTTTTCACTCAGTTTCCACTTGAAGTCACTGAAATACTTTTCTGGAGTAAAATGCCATCCCACAGGTTGCCTTCCTGACCAGCCAGGGAGCTTTGTTATTTACAGATCTAACTATCTGTAAATGCCCTGCATGGAAATAAAGGTGGCTTTACTTTGCAAATGACATTTGCAAGGCAAGGCATGAGGCAGTCTTGGGAGAATTCTGTAAATAGGGGTTGATTCATAGAACCTGGGAGTCATTGGAGGGGAAAAATAAATTGGCTTTAATGAGCTTTGACTTAGTATTCAAAGTAGGAAATTTTGACACGTTTGGGAGTACTTTGCATTAGTGTGAATGAGCCAGGAGCACAAATCCTTGGAATGGGAATTATTTCATAATGATGGTAGGCTGACATCACTGAATGGGTCTAAGTGCATCACTGTTAGTGGGAAAAGTAAGGGAAAGAGGTCCTTCAGGGCATGACAATATAGAGTAGAGCCTGGCATGGAGTCTCAAGAAGGGAATACCTACAACATCTCCCAGATGTGGGTGGGCACTGCCTAAAAACCCAGGGGTGCTTTCTTCCATAGGAGCCTCTATTAACTGGTGGCCATGGAGGGAGAACTGCAGAAAAATGACAAAAATGTCAGGGATATCCTGCTTGACATGGAGGTATGGCCACAACTGAAAATCACCACCAGGAACTCAAGGAAAAATGGTTTCTTTGGGTCAGGAAGAAGGGTTTAGAAAGGTTCTCAAGGAGCTTTTATTGGAAGAGTCATTTGGAGTGACATTTTGAGGCTGCAAGGACACATCATCCACTTCTTACAAGTGTATGAGTCCTGAGAGATCCCACACCACCAATGTGTGCAGTACTCATTTCCTAAATGACAGCAGCAAAACATAAACTTGGGAAGCAACACAGTTTCATATGGAGTTGGTCTTTCTGGTGAGGATTAGTTACTTCTAATTGGAGACAAAGCAGCAAAAATAAAAATATTGCATTTTTTCATGGTAAGAAAATGATTTTTAACATTTTGGTGTCAAATTATGTGCAGAGGGTACAATGATCTTATTTGCTGCTGGGCATAAGTGGGCACTAAAATTTGTGCCATGCTC
The DNA here is from genome assembly GCF_012460135.2 of Molothrus ater. NCBI lineage: Eukaryota > Metazoa > Chordata > Aves > Passeriformes > Icteridae > Molothrus > Molothrus ater. The sequence continues at coordinate 18,524 of NW_023416524.1, read as the reverse complement.
ACTTCTGAGAGGCAGCATTCTAATCCAAAAGCACAAGATTTTTAAAAAGGCATTAAAGAGATATTTTTACTGGGCAAGTGAGAATTTTGGTGCCTATAGATATTTTTAAAAATCCCACTAAATGCCCTACAACAGTGAAGTAGCTTAAGAATGAAGGTTTGTAATTCCTCAAGGAAGAGAAGGCACCTCCTTCACCCCCAGGTCTGTGAGATCTGGCCATGCCTTTCTCATGGACTTGGGCCTTTAATGTCAAGGCTGTTATACCTTGACATTAAAGAAAAAGAAAAGCAACTCTGTGAGGGGACTTTTGCTAGTTTAAAAATCTTAAAAGTACCGTCTCACTAGGGAGGACGTTTGGAAATAAAGGGATAAGCTAATTATTTATAATTAGGTCAGACTGAGTAGGCTGATTGCCATAATTAACACAGCCTAATGACTGGCCGAGGGGATTGTACTTGGCTGTACCGGGTGAAATCTGGTCAAATGGATCTTGATTGTGCTGTGCTGGTGTGAGAGCATCCCCAGCCCAGGCAGGCTGGGAGCAGGGAGTGTGTGGGTCAGGGAAAGAGGTGTGGGTGACTGTGCTGGAGGGCCCAGTTGGGATGGTGCTCCTGGCAGGGCTGTGTGGGCTGGGACAGCTCTCGGAGTGAGCGGTGAGGGATTGGGTGAAGGTTTAGAGGGACTGGGTGAAGGTTTAGGGAGCCATGCACCAAAGCAAACAGCAGCACCTGGGCTGGGAGAAGGGTTAGAGAGCCATGCACCAAAGAAAACAGCAGCACCCGGGCTGGGTGAAGGGTTAGGGAGCCCTGCACCAAAGCAAACAGCAGCACCCGGGCTGGGTGAAGGGTTAGAGAGCCATGCACCAAAGAAAACAGCAGCACCCGGGCTGGGTGAAGGGTTAGGGAGCCATGCACCAAAGCAAACAGCAGCACCCGACTGAAAAGAGATCACTGGAAAGCAGAGGAGCGTTCCTGCGGCTCAGGGAACCGAGGGCACGTCCCAGACTGAGCTAACCCAGGGTAAATACTGCTCAGAGAGAATGAGCCAGGAACATTCCCAGTCCCACAGCCACTTGCAAAGTCTAAAAGCTTCTTAAGTACCTTTCATCAGTTTTGCTCACCTTTGGGCCGTGGCAAGGGAATTGAGGTTTCTTTTCAGAGGACTGTTCCACCAGGCGAGGCCTGATGACCTCAACATCTCATGAGCAAAAGATAACAACCATCAATGACCATCAACTCCAAACATCGCTGCCATGGTTGAAAAAGAGAGAAAAATGGTCTGGGAAACAGAGAGAAGAAAGAGGACCTAATCAGCATCAGAGGATCCATATGCAATAGGAAACCAAATACTGAGAACTGCACAACTTATGACCAATGAACATTTAGCCAATGAATTTCTATGGATTTTGACTGTATAAAATATGTGAAAAATATGGTAAAAATCATGTATCATGGAATTATTTTCTCTGCACAATGTGGGCTATGTGTGGATTAAAGTATTTCTGTTGCACGTCCTAGCCAGAACAACATTCTGGCTAGAATAAAGTAATGCCTAACACTAAAAATTTATTTTCTAACTCTAAAAATGTTTTTGGAGAGTTTTTGTTTTCCCCACAGTTTTGGTGACATCAGGCATCATTGTAGCACAGGAAAATGCTTGCTCTTGTGCTTTGCTCACCAAATAGAAGTTGCCTGAGAAGAGAAGACATAAAAATGACTGGTATAAATAATTTCATACATAATAGGTGATAGGAAAGAGACCTTCCTGAGACCTTGTGTAGCTCAATAAAAAGATTATTTCCATCTTTACTGACATCAGGCCCAAATGTTTTAATGTTTTAAGATCTCCTCGTCTTTCATAGGTATTTGGTAGGATGGTGAGGGAAAATAAATAGTCCCAACTCCATTGCTCTGACCTGAGTAATGTTGGTGCCTCTCTGGTGCCCCTTTGGAAATGTGGCTGGGTGTGGGGGTCTGTACTCAGAGTTGAAGTGATTGTCTGAGGAAACAAAATTCTTAGAGGATCTGCAAGACCCACAGTTGTCAGATGCACAACCAAAATACAGACTACTGGAGCTGTGTGACAAATACAGACTCTTGACATTGATGGCCATTTTCCCATCGCATATTGCTTTCATCAAAGTATCCATGGCTCCCCAAAAAGACAAACACAATGCTTTACAAAAATCAAAGGGGTTTTTTTGACAATTTTTAAACATATTTCCCTGCTCCTATTTGCATAAGATTTCATTTGGAAGTTTATTTCAAATTCAGGTAAACTCCCTTTGAACTGTACAAAAGTGTTGTTGAAATACTGAAATACAAAATGAAGTGTTCAGTGCAGATCAAAGTAAAGGCTTCAAATACATGCTTGCCCATCCCCCAAACTTTAAAAATATCATTCTTACAAACTTACCTTTTTTTTTTTTTAATTAATGAAAAGCAAGGCAAAAACTTAATCTGGAGGTGACATGGACAACCTCCTGATCAAACTCAGCCAGAAGCTCCCAGTGCCACAGCACTGTATGAGCATCTCTCACTAGAATGACTGTTAAAAATGACCTTGGAAATGCAAATTTTGGTAACTTAGCACAGTTAGGTGCTCAGAGGGCAGTTTTCCCACTTGCTTCTCTGATGGTCACTCTCCCCAGGCTACCACCAGCACCTCATTTGTCAAAACCCCAATTATCCAGTGTGTTAAACATTCTCTGGGGTGCAGAGCTTTGACATGTCCTGGGACCCCAGGAACAATAATGCTGCACTGTCTTACAGCCACAGAGTGCTTTAGAGAGGGGCATTGTACCCTGCAACCCCCAGGTGATGTCAGCCTGGAATTGGCCCTTGGAGGAGCCACAGCAGAACTGGGAACGCAGTGAATGAGAGCCATTGGAACTGGTGCTGAAAGAAAAGCCCTTGTAACCAAGAATGGTCATTATAGATGCATATACATACATATATATATATATATATATATATATATATATATTGCACATCCACATTTTAAACTAATGATGACTTTTAGGCACGGTGTAATTACAGCACCAGTGGGAACCCATATGTCAGCAAGCTTTCAAATGGAAAGGTTGTGCCTACAAAATGAAGCCATATATTCCCATTAATTGAAGCAGTTCATTTCCAGTTACACAATATTAGTTTTAGTGGTGGGACTCATAGAATGTCCATGATTTTTTTTCTTTTTTCTATTGCTCTATGGTGTTAAGGTGGCATAATTTAAACTGAGCTGAGTGATACTGGTGCCAGCAGGGTTGTGAATATAAGTGACTTTCAGGGTTCTTGTCTGTGAGGTGGGGTCAGAATAACCTTGGAGGAATGGTCTGTCAGCACTGCCTGCACAGCCAGAGCAGAGAGGATTAGCAAGAGAAATTTTGATTAAGGTATTTACTACTAATGACTGCCTTCAAAATTGCCTTTTATCTACAGCTTTTCAAAGCATTTTCTATTCATTAGGCCTTATAAAACCTTGGTAAAATTGGTAGAAGATATAGAAATGCAGATATCTCTGTGCCAAAGCACACAGAAACACTTTGACAGAAAAGGGCAGCGGTACACACTGAACATTATTTAAAATAGGAATTGCACAATGTTACAGTGATGCTATCATTCCGTTAATTAGAGTTAGACCAGAACAGGAGAACAGTCCTGCTGTTATGAAAAATAGTGCAGAATGATCAGTAAATAGTCCTCAGGGCTTGTGTTTTGTGTAGTAGCAGTGAGACAGATGTATGTTATGCAGTGATATAGAAAAAAAAAAAGTTAAGAATAAGAATGGCACCTGTTCTTTTATTGTAATGAAATCTGCTTCCCAAACTGCCATCCCCAAGAGATAAAAGCAGTGAGTCAGACCTACTAAACTGCTAAGCTGAAAACACTTAGTTTTAAAAAATTATAAATGTAGGGTCTTTTTTTAAAGAGCCTTTAGAGTCAGTTTTCCTTTTCTCTGCAGCCTCGAAAGAAAGAAAGAAAGAAAGAAAGAAAGAAAGAAAGAAAGAAAGAAAGAAAGAAAGAAAGAGAAAGAAAGAAAGAAAGAAAGAAAGAAAGAAAGAAAGAAAGAAAGAAAGAAAGAAAGAGAAAGAAAGAAAGAAAGAAAGAAAGAAAGAAAGAAAGAAAGAAAGAAAGAAAGAAAGAAAGAAAGAAAGAAAGAAAGAAAGAAAGAAAGAAAGAAAGAAAGAAAGAAAGAAAGAAAGAAAGAAAGAAAGAAAGAAAGAAAGAAAGCTGAAGACAAATGCACAAAGATGTTCAGTCTGGTGGTGTTCAAGAGAGGCCAGGACCAGTCCTGCAGCTGCTTCAGAATGTGAGGGCAGGGAAGAGAAGTTGGTATTTGGAGACTCTGTTATGGCAGTCATGATCAACAAAGACTTAGATAACAAATTTTTTGGTAAGCTCTATTTCCTTCCTTCCTTCCTTCCTTCCTTCCTTCCTTCCTTCCTTCCTTCCTTCCTTCCTTCCTTCCTTCCTTCCTTCCTTCCTTCCTTCCTTCCTTCCTTCCTTCCTTCCTTCCTTCCTTCCTTCCTTCCTTCCTTCCTTCCTTCCTTCCTTCCTTCCTTCCTTCCTTCCTTCCTTCCTTCCTTCCTTCCTTCCTTCCTTCCTTCCTTCCTTCCTTCCTTCCTTCCTTCCTTCCTTCCTTCCTTCCTTCCTTCCTTCCTTCCTTCCTTCCTTCCTTCCTTCCTTCCTTCCTTCCCTCCTCCCTCCCTCCCCTCTCTCTGTCTCTCCACACAAATTCAAACTTTAACAGGTTAATTTTCACTGTTGATGTTTAAATTCCTCCTCCTTTGGAGTACCCCAAGAATTCAGCAGTTGCTATAGGAGCAATGTTTAAGGGCTATCAAAACCATTAGTCTATCCTATAAAAACACAGGCAGTTTAATAGTTGAAGGCTGCCAAAAGATACAGTAATCTGTTGGAAACCTGAAGTTCTGTGCACATGTGTCAGAGTGAGTCAATTTACATTAAATAAAAAAAAAAAAAGAGCAAATTTTTTACATGGAAATGATTTGTGGAAGGAATCTCAGAGAATGTCTGAATATTTTTAAAGGGAAAGATGTACAGATAATGCTCAGGATGACTTGCAGATTCAGCCATGCCTGCTCTGAGGGCCACAGGAATTCTGTGCATCTTTGAATGCCAGCTCCTCCCTGCAGGGCTCTGAAGATGTGGTAAGAATGAAGGGTCATCATCACAGTGAGTAAAATGTTGCATCCAGCTTGGGTGGCTTCCAGGAAATTCTCATATTTAGTTCATTTGCTTATTGCTTTACCATTTCTGCTTGTTAAACCAGCCAGTGTGAAACTCAATTGCAGATAAATAAATTAATTAATTGATAAATATTCAGTGATGCAGAAGAAGGCTGGATAAGAGCTGGCACACTGAGAGCTGAGGAGGAGGGTGCAAGAAGGCTCTTTGCAGCCCTCCCGCATAGCTTTTCTAATGCTTGGTAGAGGGAACCTATAGAAATTTGCTTTTTGATTTTTGGACACTGTGAAAATCCCCACTAGACTTGTCTAAGGGCCTGACTGTGTCCATAATGGTTGTATTAAGATTGCTATGAAAAAATCACTGAAGGGTTTTCTAGGTAAGTCAGTCTGTAAGCTTAGGAAGAAGTCAGATTTTTTTTTTGTTTCTCAGGGCTGTAAAGCTGCATAATTGTTGATTGAGGAATCACTTGGTGGGTGAGAAGTACTCTCATTCCTGAGTGCAGTTCAATTTGGTCATCCTGATTAAAAAATTCCCATGCTGCAGTGTTAAACTACTATTAAATAGTTTATTATATATATATATATATATATATAAAATATATATAAAATATATATATATATATATATATATATATATATATATATATATTATATTATATATATATATGTAATATTAAATACTATTAATAGTTAAACTACTATTAAAGAATAGCCTGGCCTTTGGCCATTGGAATGCACTGTAGGATTTTTTTTTCACCCAGTTTATTTCACAGCATTTTGGACTATTTTGACAAAAAACAAACAACCAAGCAAATACAAAATTGCTTCGTTTCACAAGAAGATGGAAACTTTCAGAAAGGTTCATGGAACACAGATCCTTATACAGGGAGGATCTCAGGAAATGCTTTGGGAAAAAAGGACACTGTATTTAGGGTCTTTTGAAGCCTTCACTAGGCACCAAAGAGCTTTGAAGTTTTTTAAATGGTTCAGTTAAAGCACTCATCTAATTTTTAATCAGATATATGAAAAAGCGTAGAATAAGAATGTGGATTTCTTTTCTGAGGCTTGTTGGTTTTCAGAGTAGTGCTGGAAAAAGGCAGCTCCATTTTAGTGCTTAATGTGCCTTAATACTGCATGACCACAAACCATTAGGTTCTTCATCTATAGGTGATTAATTTCCAGGGAACATATGCTAAGTGAATGAAGTATATCCCCAGATTTCCTCCCCAAAAGGTTCTCACCAGGCAATGTCAGTGTTTTGTATTTACTGACACAAAAATGAAAAAAAGAAAAAAAACCCAGAGAGATGAAAAATTAGAAGAATATTTTTTTTCAACAAAACTAGTTTTAGTCATTACAGGGAAAACAAATATTTCCCAAAGCTCTGTGAAGCAGTATGGTGATGATGAGGAAAAAATATTGCAGCTAACTTAATGTGAGCATGAAATGCATCATCACTGTTCCCTGACTTCTGAAACTGGTAATGCAAGTTCATAAAACGACTATAACTTCTTAGGCAAACCCCCTATTTAATCTCCTTTCAAATAAGCAGAAATGTAATTATGTTGCCCCTTTCCTACTTTAAACAGACAGCTCAGTGCTCAGGCTCCTCTGTGGGGGCTGATGCTGAGCCTGGGGAGGACAGGGGCAGGATGGGAAAACTGTCTGCCCAGACTCCTGAGAGAATTTGGCTGCCAAGTGCTAACAGGTCTTCACTGACCATCTGTAAACTGAATTCTGTTCCTCTCCTCCCCACCCAGGCTTAGACATCTTCTACACTGGGATGGGTTTTCTTAGGGCAGGATCAGTGATGAACGGACGTGGTTATCCAGGATCCTGCCAGCCCCCACAGCTCAGCCCCTGAGCAATGCTGACATTCCATAACAAAACTATTGCCAGGATTCTCTTCATCTTAGCTCTACCTTTACATTGAAACTTTTCACCCGCTTTATTTCTCCAAAACTTGGTGTTCTTTGAACAAAACCAGGAAAAAAATAGTCTAAATAGTTTATATTTGACAAATTATGGATGTTTGTTTGTATGTGTGTCTGTTCAAGGCAGATCTTAGTGTGAGGTTTGAGTGCTAGCTCCAGTATTGTGTAAGGACAGCCCAAGAGGGTTTTCAAGTTATATCAGTGCAAGTGTTTGAAAAATTATGTACAGCTAAATCTGTCTTTAAAACTTCCTATTTATTGTGTAAGCTTTCAACAGATGGACCTAAATATCAGTATTGAAGTCATCTATTTCACCTGTCTCATTAGAGAATTAAATGTAAGAGCCATAAGAATGTAAGGGTTATATAAAATTGTATTCACTATTTATGTATTATTGTCTCCAACACATATGTCCTTTCCATATGGGATGTTCTCACTGTACAGAACATGGTCGCTTCCAAGTATAACTCAACAGAAGCACTCAACCTTTGATTTTAAAACTGTGATCATCCCCACTTCAACAGCCCACGTTGGGAGGAGATTCCAGATTGTGGGGGGAGGGGAATGGCTGCCAATCTGAATAAGGAGGAACGTCGTCAGATGGCAGGGAAGTATTTGTACGAGTTGTATTAACAGAAGCACTGACCTTTACACACTCCAAAACAAGCCAGATGGGCCTTGGATCACAACACCCGTTTGTTGAGCAGAACTCCTGAATCATCTCAGGCAGTGTTCAAATACAGCCAGGAGAAGCCTGAACACAAAGATCTCCCCTAAAATACAGCCCTGATGCAGCGAAGGCACACCAGGTTTTGAGGTGAATGCTATTCAAACCTTCAAATCCTAGGCACTATTTTGTTGTGTAAATTTTGGCCTATCCATTGTCTGGGATGGAAAACAGATGGGCTGCAGTTTAGCTTTGCAGCAAGAATCCAAATTCAATTCTCTGGCTTGTTGTTAAGAGAGTTAATGCAAGTTGAATAATATGCACTGGCAGCCCCTAAAACCCTCTGTGGTTTTCTTTCTCTTTTCCTTGGCAGGGAGAGGCCATTCTGCATTAAATTTGCATATGGCCACCTTTCTCCCTAGAGTAACTCCAGTGGTTCTTCTGACCATATTTCTGGTGGATAAGGGTCCTAAACTTCAGGAACTTTGCCCTCACCGACAATCCCCATGCTTCTTGCAGCTCCTGCAAGTGAACTAGAGGGACCTGCAGAAGTGAGCAATGATTTAGCATTTACCCTGTTTATTCATTAAACTGGTGAGGGTGATATTCTGCTCCTTTATGACAACACTGATCTTTACCTGAAACAAATTAAACTTTCTTAAGGGAGAGAATACATTGAGTTGTGGATGTTTGTGGCAGGGATATTAATAGATTGCTCAGGGTGGCAAACAGAACACATTTTAAATGGACTCTAAGAGATCAAGGAAGAAAACACAATCTTTCTGGAAAAACAACAATAAAAAACCCCAGACAAATGGAGCATGTAAGCTTTGTTGTGAGTAGTGTGAGTAGAGCAAAAAAAGTACATTGGGTTTTGCTTGGAGAGTCCGGAGGAGAGGAAGGGCTCATGTGTCAGAACTCAGAGCTAAGAAAACACCACAAACATTGCAGTCTTCTGAATTTAAATGATGATGGGATTCAACCTGATAGACTAATTTTGAAGTTCCTGAGAGAGATGGAAACTCTTTGCCAGATAAATAACTCTGAATTTGGCCAATTAGGAGCAAGAGCCTTCTTCCAGCTGGACACTGTTTCCCTGCCATTTCATTTTGGGCACAGAAGCTTTCCGGAAGGAAGGACTGGAAAGATTTATCCTGCTTTTGGTTTTCTGACCTGCCTGACTCTCTTCTCAGACAGCAGTGATGTGCTGAGCCCATGGGGAGCCCTGGAGCACAAGAGGGTTGGAAGGAACACAGTAGAGAGGGGATGAAAGTTTTCAGGGGTCTGTCACTCTTAAAGATCAATGGGCTCATGAGAGAAAGGGATTTTAAGAGCTGCAAGGTGATATTTGAAGTCAGCAGGGACCTGGATTCTTTCAAATGTTGCACCCTAACAGACCTGCAGGGCCTGTCAATGGAGCTGGTCCCACTCACCTGGGTGTAGAGCAGCCCTTCCCTGTGGCACAGAAGCCAATCTACTGCCCATGGCTGTGTGTCCCCTGGGCTGTGCTCTGGAGCTGGGTCTCCATCATGGCCATGCAATCAAAGTGGTGGCTGAGGTGAGCATTAAGGCCTGAGTCCCTCTCACTCCCTCACACATACTCAGATTATCTTGTTGGCTTTGATTTCTTGCCCCATAGGACATTGAGCCAATCAGACCAAAAGCACTTTGCCTGAATCTTTTCTTCTCACGCTCTTCTCTGAAAGAATTTTCAAGACAAAGAGTAAAGCTCAGAGAGACCAGGATGGTTGAAGTTGAGCTCCTCCTACTTCCCCTGCAGTCTGGTATTTTCAGGCAGGCTCCCTTCCTTAGAAATGCTTCTGTCCCACTGTTTCCTGATTCCTCAAATGAAAAAATGTTTTTTCTGGCTGCAAGGTGGTGGTTTTGGTGGTGTGGTCACAGCACATCATTCTCTTGGAAGATGCAGCTCTGCATTAGCTCGCCTCCACTGCTGCCAGGGCAGCCCAGGGGTCCCATCCACTGGGCAGGGAGCCCTGCATCTCTCATCCATCAGTGGCTGTTCCAGCTTGCGGCTCCCAGGGATATTTCATTAATGCTGCCCTCAGAGTGTGCACCCAGCACAAACTGGAAGCAGAGGATGATGACACCTGCGAGGTGTGAGGGAGGTCACAGGAAAGGAAATAGCCTGGGCTGGTGGAGACAGACGATTCCAGCAACCCCCACAGCACCAACAAACAGAGCAGCCGACTGCTCCTGGGTCTGGCTCACCTCTGGAACGTGTGGTGGGAAGGGGCCATGTCTGCAGTGAATTGCTGGCATCTGGCTTCCTACATTGCATGGGGAGGGTTGGTTTGGGCTCTGAGTTTTATAGGTACACTGGGAGTCTAATGCTCTTTTATTAGTACGACTCCACTCTGACCTCCATGCTAAAAAAAGCAGGGACTTTCATTTCATCTCATAATCCACCAAGGGCAAATAAACAGACAGAAATTCTACTCTTTCTTTTTTCCCAACTCTCATTAAAACTGTGGTCTCTGTTATTACCATGCAGACATTTTGCACTAGTTTTTTATGACAGTCAAGTACAGATGCCCTTTTTATTTTGAGGCAGAGTTAATAGCAAAGGGTTTTTTTGCTAAAGTCTCTGATTATCTGCTATGGCTGAGAGCACTTTGCCAGCAATAATCTCCTTGGAATATTCAGGGTTATGCACAGCTTTTAATTCTTTAAAGAGTTTGTCGGTAAATAGCTTGTGAACACTGTGATCTCACTTGAAAAGCAGCCAGCAGATTTCTGAACGTGCTTGTCCACTTCTCCCTCACCCAGCCACTGGTCCAGCATCAGGAACATGAAGCTGCTGATGCAAAAGGCACATAGTGAATTTAATTTAGGGGATTTTACAATGAGCCATTGGGCACAGCACAAGCCATGCCCCATGTCCATTATTTTGGTATTGTTGTGGCTGTTTGCTCTCTAGGATATCTCTGTGCTCTGTAGGATGGCTCTGTGCTCTGTAGGATGGCTCTGTGCTCTGGAGGATGGCTCTGTGCTCTGGAGGGTATCTCTGTGCTCTGTAGGCTATCTCTGTGCTCTGTAGGGTGGCTCTGTGCTCTGTAGGGTATCTCTGTGCTCTGTAGGGTGGCTCTGTGCTCTGTAGGGTGGCTCTGTGCTCTGGAGGGTATCTCTGTGCTCTGGAGGATGGCTTTGTGCTCTGGAGGGTATCTCTGTGCCCTGTAGGGTATCTCTGTGCTCTGTAGGGTATCTCTGTGCTCTGTAGGGTGGCTCTGTGCTCTGTAGGGTGGCTCTGTGCTCTATAGGATGGCTCTGTGCTCTGTAGGGTATCTCTGTGCTCTATAGGGTGGCTCTGTGCTCTGTAGAGTGGCTCTGTGCTCTGTAGGGTATCTCTGTGCTCTGTAGGGTATCTCTGTGCTCTGTAGGGTGGCTCTGTGTCTCGTGGGAGGTTGCTGGCCTTCCAGCTCTCACTTGGAGGTGGCATAGGAAAGGTGAGGCGAGGGCAGCAAGAAAGAAAAAGCGATTCTGTTTTGATCTGTGTGCTGGAAGTGCCCAGGGCCAGGCTGGGCAAGGGCTCTGAGCCCTGGTCTAGTGAAATGTGTCCCTGGCCATGGCATGGGGTGGGAATAGGATTGTCCCCAAGGCCCCTTCAACCCCAGTCATTCTGTGATACTTTGATACAGTGGCTGGACAGTCAAGGCTGACCCTGCTGGAGATTTACAGTGGCTCTCAATACAGCAAATTTCTGCTGATTTTTTTCTTTCTTTTTCAAAATATTGAAAAGCAGCTCCTATGTCTTTATTTGTTTTTGTTTTTATTCTTACTACACTTGTGTATTTTTACTTAGGTGAGTGAAATAGTCAGCTCTCTTTGGGTGGCCATGGGAAAAAAATCTGCCTTTCTACCTGTTCTTAGTGGAGGACTTAGGTGTTATTGGAGGGATTTCCTCATGAAAGGAATGGCTCGTGACACCAGGCACTCCAGAGTAGTCTGCAGCGCAGTGGCAGCCTGGGTGGGCACACAGAGTGTCCATATTGCTTCATTTTATGATGTTTAAACACAATGTGACACAGCAGCCTCAAGGAGTGTGGGAGCGCTTGGATTCCAGCAGTGCTAGCTCATTACACTGACTGTCCTGAGTGCTACCATTTACTCACAGTAGTAAACACTGTGCCAGAGCATGTACACAGGATCCAGGCTCTACAAAATGATACAATTATGAGGACTGAGCAATCCTGAGAGACTGTGCTTAGTGGAAAACATTTCCTGGAGAATTGCATAAAGCCACAGAAATGGGCAGTTCTTAGATGTCAGGAGACTTTCCAAGGTTTTTTACCCAGATAAAAAACTCTGATAGAAATTAAATGTCTGAGATTAACTATGATTCATTAGTGAACAAAACTGCAGAACTTGGGGGCCATTCAGTACCTGAGCTCCTTTAAGACTCTTAGCAAGGGTGAAGGATGGCTGGCTGAGGACAGCCTTTGAAGCGTAGATTTCTGCTAAATCAATGGACAAGATTTATCAAATTTCCAGTCATTTCCCAGGGCTTCTGCCAGCCCCCAAAACCAGCTACTCTTTCATTCATTCTGTGCTAGAGACACATAACAGGAGAGCAAACCGTGTTCTCTGGGGTTTTACACTTAAAGGCATCCAGCTTTCCATTTCAGAAAGCAAAGAATGTAAACAATTGTTTTGTTTCTATGTCTGGCCAACGTACAGCAGGTCTAGAATCAATAACAGAAAATGTTCCTGAAAGGCCCAGCAGACCTCAAAGAGATAATGTGAATTGTCCATTAACAGTAAGTCATTATGGAACTTATTAAGTGAAGCCTTGGGACTGTCATAGAGCCTAAAGGTTGACATAAATTTTTCATACACATTGAACTTTGCTAAATGTGCTTGCATTTGATTAATGATTACTTTCTCCAGTGTGCTAATAAGAAGAAGGAAAATGTGATCTGGGGCTGCAGCAGGGAGAATGGGCTCCTACAAGGAAGGGCAGTGTTGGCAGCAGGAGAACAATGGGCCTTTCTAGAGATGCCCTGCCAAGCAGGAGGGAGTTTATTACTCCCTGAAAAACTGCTCCTTACCACCCAGAGACAGGGCACTGAGCACAGCATGAAAGCCAATTTTGTAATTGTGGAAGTAAAAGCCTCATAGCTCCAAAATACTGGTGGAAAAATCCACCTCCCAGCCCCCTAAAGCACTCATATATCACAAAGAACAACCCGAAACCCCAACCTCAGCCCCTAAAGCCCCCCATACATCACCAAGGACAACCAAAAACCCACCCTCAGCCCCTTAAGCCCTCATATATCACACAGAACAATACAGAAGATCTTCATATTCAGCAAGAGAGAGGACTTGTCTGCAAGTCCTGCTGGAGACAGAACTGCAGGAAATTTGCCTTGGCAGCAAATGCAGTGAGTCATGGACTCATGGAATGATTTAGATTGGAAAAGAAGACAACAACAACAAAACAAAGCCTTCACTTGCAGCTAGGTCTGGACAACAGCATATGGATTTGTTCAGTTAAAATAAACATGTTTTTCCCTTGTTTGGAAGTAGAACAAAAAGGGAAAGCAATCAGCAACCTCAGTCCAAAGCAGTCACAAAATCCATGACTCTTTCACTAACCACCAAAAAATGCAAGGCATGCCCTAAAATTCAATTAAAATTGAATTCTTAAAAAACCTACAGGGTAAGTTTTTTGGGATTATTTTTATATTTCTAGTTTTAAAGTTGCTAAAAGCCAAACTTTTAAGCTTTTATTTTGTTTTATTTTAAAAGAGCACCCCTTTGAACAAGAGTCTGCCAAACAGCCATAGCAAAGAGGACTCAGGATGAAGTCTTCTCCTGGCTTAGATAGCTGAGCAATCAGGTATTGGTCCTGATTTTACAAAAGGAAGAAGAAATGCAGAAAACAAGAGATGTGGCTGGCTATTCCATTTCCTGGCAGCATGGGGTAGAAGACAATAATTGTTTCCCCATCACCATCAGCTATAAATTTGCCACTACAGAGCAGTTTTCCCCCAGCCATGGCACACTTTACCCATAAACTTGGTTGGTGTATCAGCTGTTCCTCTTCTCTATGCAGTTATGAACACTGCAAATGAACTAAACAAGTACAGAAAACAAAAAGGGGGTGGGGAGGGGAAGTATCAGGTTTTGAGTTTGACAGTTAAGAGAACTCACAAGGACTTTGAAAATCTCAGGTTCAATTCCCTGCCCTGGATAATATTTATTTATAAAACACAAACCGGCTTTACTGGGAAGTCTGAAAGACTCTTGAGAAAGACCTTTGCCTGACCTGGAAGGAGTTCTGAGGGCCACTCACAGTCCAAACAAGTCTCTCTTTCTCTCCTCTTTCTGTCTTGTTTTCTTTCCACGGGGAAGCATGAAGTGCTCTGTACCCTCTGCAGGCCACCCCCCAGCCATGGATCAGGAGCTGTCCCTTACAGCACATGGCCCCAGCAGGAGGAGGCGGTCTGGGGCATCAGCAGAGTCCCCTGTGTGTGCACACACATGAAGTTCCCTTGGCAGGGCTACTGCAGCTTCTGCCCCTGCTCTGTGGGACAGGGCAGGACACCCACTGTGGATGTGGGATTTGCAGCTCATTAAGGGAGGGAGTACAGAGATCTAGAGTTGGTGAGCAGGCAAGGCCCAAGATGCAGAAATACAAGAAAAATGTTTTTCAAATTACGATGAATTCATGAACTGGAGTGGGCTAAAATTGTTCTATGGCTTGGGTAATTGTAGCCAGTCCAGCTAAGTCAGGTTTGAAAGGACCTTTCTTATCAAACACAGAGACCAATGACAATAAATAATGGAAAACTTGGGCACTTGCTTGCAGGGAATGGAACTGGAACAAGATGGTTGATCCCCAGTCTTGAGCTATAAGAGTGAAACAATAATAGAGCTCCAGAGACCTGCAGCTCACTCCCTGAAAAGCGCACTCAGTCCCTTTCCCAAGCCATTTCTTTTGCTTTTCTCTCTCTCATCTTTTTCTTTCTTCTTTTTCTTTCTTTTTCTTTTTCTTTTTCTTTTTCTTTTTCTTTTTCTTTTTCTTTTTCTTTTTCTTTTTCTTTTTCTTTTTCTTTTTCTTTTTCTTTTTCTTTTTTTCTTTTTCTTTCTTTTTCTTTTTCTTTTTTTCTTTTTCTTTTTTCTTTTTCCCCCTTGATACGGAATGTGATTCTGATGCCAATTAATCAGTTTTGGTTACAGTAGCTCAATATTTAGAGCAAAGACCAAAGGGAAAACCTGCACAAGTCCTACCTGGATTTTTGCTTACTGACTCTTTCATTACAAAAGTAATTCTGACAATGCAGTTAGATGGGGAAGACGTACAAGAATTTCACACTTTTGGGTCCCTGAGATTGTCCCTTTGTGAGCCTTATTTAAATTCCTACTGTTCTCTTTACCTCTGAGCTTACCAGCAGCAACACGATAAGCTTCAGCATTTTATTTTGCCAGTCAGTCAACAACATGGAGCCAACAGAACCTATAAGCTCTTTAAAAAGCTTTTCTCATCTGAGTTGTAGCAGTCTCTGGGGCAGGATCTCGCCCAAGATCACAGAAATGCTGGTGGTGAGCTTGCAAGCTTGTATCCCTTACCATGGTATCAAAGACTGCTTGACATGGTGGCAGGAACACGGCAGAGGAGATCTGAGAATTCCCAAACAAACCCTCCCCTTCCCTATCAGTGCAAGTTGGGAGAGCTCCCTTAGCAACCAGCCCTGCACTTGCTTCCCTAATTGCTTCTTGCCAGGAGGAGGAACAGCGTTCCAAACACTGCAGAGACACCGTGGCACCTCAGCCTCCTGCTCTCCTGGTGATACCCAGCTAGACCAGGAGCTGAGCAGTTCTGTCAGCTGCAGCTCAGGATTCGCTCAGTTCACTACAAAATCCCTCTGGTCAGGTTGTCTGTTGCTGATGGTGTTTGGAGGGGCGTTGCTGTAGGCCCTCAAATGATCCTCAGGCAAGACTTGCAAGAGGCAAAACTGGCCAAAGCACCACCTTCACTTGCCACCGTCCCCTGCCTTACCTGGCTCAGCCATGGTGATCCTCCTTGTGGTCAGGGTTTTCTCCAGACCCACTGAGGTTGTAATTAACTTTTCAGTTGTCTTCCATGGATGTGAGGCTCCATCCTTGGGGAAGGCAGTGCCACTGCGCTAAAATAACTGGAGTGGGTGAATCCTTTCCCAGGTGCCTTGGATCTTTGGAAATGCTGCAACAGCCCAGGGCCCACAGCAGCCTTGGGTGTGTCAGGACTAACCCGGAGCCGCCGTGCTGGGCTGGGTTTTACCAAGCTCGGATTAAAGACCCGAGGCTCCCGCGAGTGCCGCGGTGAAGTTCAACGCAAAGCAATGTCCTGTCGTGGTGCCAGAACACGCTGCTCGTCCAAGGTGCTGCCGACAGTCCAGGCTGAAGACAATTCCCAGCATTTCAGAGCTGGCCTTGGCTGAGAATAGCAAGCATAACTTAAAAAAGCACTATCATAATTGCACGTTCACTGGGAAGGGGAAAAACAATCAAATGAAAAAGGACAAAACCAGCAGGGAAAGAAAATTTATTTCCAAGCATCTACGAGAGTGCTACAAACAATAGAGACTAAAACTCAAAGCATTTGAAACTATTAAAAAATGTAGTTGACAATGTCCTTCTTAAAAATTAAACATAAAAACGTAGAAAATGCAGTTATTAATTCTAAAACTTGCTCAAAAGTGAAATAAATCCAGATAGCATCAATGAGGATGGAGTCCTACAAATTACCTTTTTTTTTACTTTATTTCAATTTGTTAATTTTCAAAGTGATACTCATTTACTTTCTCTTTTTTAATGTTTATTTAAATTTATAATGGAGAAATGTGCAAATCTAGCAAAATATTCTTTGGATTATAAACAGAGAAAAATCAGCAACCAAAGAAATTTGAACCAAGTTAATAAAATGCTATAGAATTATATAGAATACATACAGCTATAATAAAGTGAAATATTACAATAAACATTGTAGAGCAAATCTGCTAATTTAGCAAACTCTGCCTTATAAAACATAGGGATATAATGGGACAAGTGAATATGTTAGGGATGTAGAGCTGAAACATCAGTCATCATTTTGAGGAGTTAAATTTTAATCTAACTACATATATGGGGGGTCTTCAGAAAAGCAACACACCAACAAATCAGATTTCCTCTCAGATCAAGCAGTTTAGTACCTGACTGCAAATGAAGGACAGGGTCTGTAAAACAAATGTAGAAAAATGTAGATAATTTTTATTTATTGCCTCTTCCCATATTGCAGCTGCTGATCTCTGACCCTAAACAGCCAACTATATTAAATTCAGCAGAGGTACAGCTGTACACAGATGCAGAAGATGTTGATGTGCAGAACATACCCCAATCCCATGCTTCCTCTGAACTAATACTTAAAAGAAAAAAAAAAGTTATAGATCCCTTTTTTGATTAAAACATGCATTACAAAGAACAATTCTGAAAGCATTCTGTATTTCTGTCATCACAAATTAAAATGTTTCCCTATCTGCAGATGATGCTATTCTACTGGAAATTAGAAGAAAAAGAAAACCAAACAAACCACGCCCCCCCCCCCCCCAAAAAAAAAAATAAAAAAAGCAAAGAAAAAAAAGCCAAAGGAAAAATAGGAATTAAGTGCTGGAATCTTAATTACTACTCAGGTAAGGTAATTCAGGTGGAAGAGTCCTTAGGGAAGTCACAGCTAAACTGGGTCAGATTTCAGTCTCTAGAACCTGCAGAAGCTCAGCACAGATACGGAAACTCACAAGGCTGGAGTAAAGTGTAAGCACAGAGAACTCCCGTCCACCCAAAAAGTCACTCCTGAAGCCTCGGGAATCTCTAAGATATAAGATAAATGCTAGTACATGGGAAATATTGAAAAATATTACACTTAATTTAATCCAGAAAACACAGTAGGACTATATGATGATTCTTACTGTGTTCTGGGAGCAGCCACAAGCTGTAGATAGAGAGGGTACAAAATGTTCACCAGACGTTACATTTGTTTTAATCTAAAAAACATTTGTAAAATGTACTTGATTTTTAAATAATCACTTAACAAGGCAACAAACCAACTACAAACACATAATAAATAAGGCTATTAAAAGGTCACAATTGTAGTAAATTAGTCAGAACTATAAATGGGACATTAGAAACACTATGTTTTTCCTTATATGCTTAATAACCAGAACAAGAATTAAAAAAGAATCAGTTTATTTCAAAGTTTGCTTCTTATATTGAAGCACATATTAAAGCAACAGTACAATGTTCATAAAATATAAGTGTGATGCTGTAACATTTCTTACATGTCAGAATACTGATATTTGTATGTATACTAAAATAAGAATTTTAAAATTGTACAAATAGATACATTAAAAATGACATAGAAATAGGGTGCCTCCCACCGAACAAGACAGAGTTTTTATATCTGGCACGTATTAGTTTAAGATGAAAGAATAAGCAAAAAGATTTACAAGAATCAGCAGTAACAAGTTTGATGCTCAAGAGACATAATAATTGTACATTGTACTGTACATACATCATATGGGTTTAAGCTGGCTGAATATTATATATTTCAAGTTTAAAAATGCACTACCATATAGAGTGTCCATAGTTTTAAGGCGAAAATTACAGCTCAGAATGTTATCTTTTCTAATTTGTGGAAGCTTTCTTTGAACCGTAAAAGATTTAGATGTTCATAACA
>NW_023416734.1:0-102688 GCF_012460135.2 Molothrus ater | reverse complement strand
ATTATCCCCAATGGGCACCACGATGGTCATCAGCAGGTGGGGGAGAGCTGAGAGCAATCCCACCTGAGAGAGAGAAATAAATAAACTATATAAATAAAATAAAATAAAATAAAATAAAATAAAATAAAATAAAATAACGGAATAAATCAGCTATCATTGATGGGCCCCACGATGGTCATCACCAGGTGGGGGACATCCAACAACAAACCCCCCTAGAGAATTTAACATTAAATGTAAACATGGTAAATGACTGAATAAATAAATTATCTTTAAATAAGTTATTTAAACTTGATTGTTATTATTAAATTTAATTATTAGTTTTTGGGGTGTTTCACATGGTTTTTGGGGTGGTTTTTTTTGGATGGTTTTTGGGCTGTTTTCTGTGGCTTTTGGGTGTTTTGGGGGTATTTTTGGGTGGTTTTTTAGGGTGTTTTTTGGGATCTTTTGAGGGATTTATTAAGTGTGTATTTTTTGGGCTGGTTTTAGATTTTTGGGGGTTATTTTGGGCCCACCTTGCTGATCTCAAACCCGAAGACCTCCTCGAAGTAGGCGGGCTGGCTGATGAGCAGCAGGTAGAAGGTCCAGCTGCGGCAGAAGTTGGCCACGATGATGGCGTAGACGGGCATGGAGGTGAAGAACTGGCGCCAGGGCGTGGCCAGCTGCGGGCAGGGGGGGACAGCTGACCCCCAGGACACCCCCAGAGTGACCCCGGCCACCCCTGGCCACCCCTGACCACCCCCAGGACACCCCCAGAGTGACCCCGGCCACCCCTGACCACCCCAGGCCACCCCTGGTCATCTCCAGGACACCCCCAGAGTGACCCCAGCCACCCCTGGCCACCCCTGACCACCCCCAGGACACCCCCAGAGTGACCCCGGCCACCCCTGACCACCCCAGGCCACCTCTGGTCATCTCCAGGACACCCCCAGAGTGACCCCGGCCACCCCTGGCCACCCCTGACCACCCCCAGGACACCCCCAGAGTGACCCTGGCCACCCCCGGCCACCCCTGACCATGCCTGACCACCCCAGGCCACCCCCAGGACACCCCCAGAGTGACCCCGGCCACCCCTGGTCACCCCTGGTCATCTCCAGGACACCCCCTGACCACCCCTGAGCACCCGCGGTCACCCCCAGGCCACCCCTGACCACCCCTGGTCACCCCCAGGACACCGCTGGCCACCCCTGGTCACCCCCAGGACACCCCCAGAGTGACCCCGGCCACCCCTGACCACCCTTGACCATTCCCAGGCCACCCCTGTCCACCTCTGACCATCTCCAGGACACCCCCAGGCCATCCCTGACCACCCCCAGTGCGATCCCAGTTCTCCCAGTGCCTCCCATTCCATCCCAGTCTGACCAGTAAGGGGTTGCTGCCCACGCTCTCCCCGATGCTCTCCTCGATGTATTTCCTCTCCTCGGGGGAGATCGTCGGGTGCTGGGCCGGGCTCTCGTAGGACACCAGCACCCAGAACATGTACCAGAGCACCCCGAAACTGCCTGGGGGTAATGGTTATACTGGGAGCACTGGGAATGGTCAGTGGGGGCAGTGGGAGTGGCACCAGAGCACCCCGAAACTGCCTGGGGGTAATGGTTATACTGGGAGCACTGGGAGCACTGGGAACGGTCAATGGGGGCAGTGGGAGAGATACCAGAGCGCCCCGAAACTGCCTGGGGGTAATGGTTATACTGGGGATACTGGGGATACTGGGAATGGTCAATGGAGGCAGCGGGAATGGTACCAGAGCACCCCGAAACTGCCTGGCGGAACTGGGGTTACTGGGGGAACTGGGATGGGCTCCCAGGTGAGATTTAGGAGGGGTCAGGGGGTCTCAGGGGGTCCCGGGATGGGCGGGGGTCCCCGGTTTGGGAGGGTTCTGGGGGTCTCGAGGGGCTCCCAGGGGGTCTCAGGGTTTCTGAGGGGTTTCAGGGGGGGTCCCAGGGGGTCCCAGGGTGGGTGGGGGGTCCCGGGGGGTCCCGGGGGGGCTCTCACGGGGTCCCGGCGTGGGCGGGGGTCCCAGGGTGGGTGGGGGGCCCGGGGGGGCTCTCAGGGGGTCCCAGGGGGGGTCCCAGGGGGGGTCCCAAGGTGGGCGGGGGTCTCACCGTAGACGTAGAACACGGAGCTCCAGCCCGTGTACTGCACCAGGACCCCGGCCAGGGGCATGGCCACCACGGCTCCTGCATACGACCCTGGGGGGGCAGGGGTCACTGGGGACCCCCAGGGACCCCCCAAACCCCCCCATGTCCCTGGGACCCCCCCCGTGCCGCCCCCAGCCCCTGGGACCCCGGCAGGGGCGGGGCCACCACGGCCCCCATGCATGAACCTGGGGGGTGAGGAGGGGTCAGTGGGACCCCAACCCCCCGGGACACCCCCTGAGAGCCCCCAGAGCCCCCGAAGCCCCCAGACCCCTCGGTGACCCCCCGGACCCCTCGGTGACCCCCCGGACCCCCCATTACCGCAGAAGGCCGTGGTTGCCAGCCGGCTCCGCTCCAGGGGCGGCGCCCACTTGCTCCAGATGCCGTGACAGGCGGGGTAGGTCACGCCCTGCCCGGGAAAAGGGGCGGGGTCAGCGCGGGACACGCCCACGGGACACATCCGACAGCGCCACGCCCACCCGGCCACATCTTGATGGGCAGGGACACACCCAACCCTGGCCACGCCCACCCGGCCACACCTTGATGGGCAGGGACACACCCAACCCTGGCCACACCTACACAGCTGTGCCTTGATGGACAAGGACACACCCAACCATGGCCACGCCCCAACCTCAGCTCCTGAACAGCAAAACCTATCCTAAACCACGCCAGAATACCCCAAAACCACCGTAAAAACACACCAAACGCACCCAAAAAGCCCCAAAATTGCCCCAAAATCCCCTCCTCTCCTCCTCGACCAGGCCCTGCATGATGTGCACAGTGATAACGCAGCCCCAAACAGACCCAAAACCCTCCAAATTCACCCCAAAATCCCCTCTTTGCCTCCACCAGGCCCTGCATGACGCGCAGGGTGATGACGCAGCCTCCACCGCACCCAAAACCCCCCAAATTCACCCCAAAATCCCCTCTTTGCCTCTACCAGGCCCTGCATGACGCGCAGGGCAATGACGCATCCCCCAACGCACCCAAAATGCCCCAAATTCACCCCAAAATCCTCTCTTTACCTCCACCAGGCCCTGCATGACGTGCAGGGCAATGACGCAGCCCCCAACGCACCCAAAATGCCCCAAATTCACCCCAAAATCCCCTATTTACCTCCACCAGGCCCTGCATGACGCGCACGGCGATGACGCAGCCCACGTGGGCGCGCGCGGCCGACGGGATCAGCATGTTCAGCACCGAGGTGGACACGATGGCCAGGCCGAACACCCTGCGGCAGGGGACGCCCCGGTGACACCTGGGGACACACCTGGCGCGGGCCCCGCCCCCGGCCCCGCCCCCGGGCGGAGCTCACCTGTTGGCGGCGAATTTCTGGGCGATGAAGCCGCCGGGGATCTGGGTGACGATGTAGCCCCAGAAGAAGGAGCCGTGGATCATCCCCACGGTCTCGGGGTCCCAGTTGAACTGGGCGCGCTGGGGACGGCGGGGAGGGGTCGGTGGGGCGGGGGACACGCCCTGGACACACCCTGGACACGCCCTGGACACGCCCCAGGCACACCCTGGACACGCCCTGGACATGCCCTGGACATGCCCCAGACGCGCCCTGGACACGCCCTGGGCAGGTGTGTATCCCCCTGTCTGTGTCTCCACAGTATCCCCACATCTATCCCAACTGACCCCAAAGCTGACCCCACACCTGACCCCGGAGGTGACCCCACACCTGACCCCAGAGGTGGCCCAGAGCTGACCCCACAGGTGCCCCCTCACCCGTCTGTGGGCGGGGCTGACCCCACACCTGCACAAGTGCCCCCAGACCTGCCTGTGGGCGGGGTTGACCCTGCTGAGCCCACAGATGACCCTGCTGAGCCCACAGGCGCCCCCTCACCTGCCCGTGGGCGGGGCTGACCCCTCACCTGCCCGTGGGCGGGGTTGACCATGCTGACCACGGCCACGCCCAGGTTGCAGCGGATGCCGAAGCTGATGCAGAAGCCGATGCCGCAGAGGATGGCGATGCCGTAGCGCCGGGGCAGCCCGCAGAAGGTGCAGTCCAGCACTGGGGGCCGCGGCGCCGTGGGGGTCCCGCCCGAGAGCCCCCCCGAGCTCAGCTCCAGGCTCTCGGGGTCATCCTGGCGCCGCTCCAGGAACCTGCGCGGCCGTGGCCCGCAGCGTCACCCCTGTGTCCCCAGTGTTCCCCCACTGTCCCTTCCCCCCCCTCGTGTCCCCCATGTGCCCCTCCCTGTGTCACTATGTCCCTTTCTCCTCTGCCATGTCCCCCTGTCCCCCCCGTGTCCCCCCCGTGTCCCCCCCGCCGCCGATTAAATCCCTCTCTAATCCCCGCGGTGGCGGCGACAGCCGGGAGGGGAAATGCAGGGGGGACACGGGGACAGGGGAGGGGCCGGGCTGGGGACACGCGTGGCACGGACACGAGCGTGGGAGGTGACACGGGGGGGGCACCCGAGAGCCCCGAAAACCCCCACAAAACCCGACCCCAATTCCCCCCCGGCAAACCTAAGACCCCAAAAACCCCCACAAAACCCAACCCCAAATCCCCCCCGGCAAACCTGACCCCCCCTCAAAACCTGACCCCAAATCCCCCTCGGCAAACGTGACCCCCCCCTCAAAACCTGACCCCCCAAAACTCCTGGCAAACCCAAGACGCCCAAAATGCCCCCAAACTTGACCACCCCCAAATCTTTCCAGAAAACCTGGCCCCCCCAAGCCTCCCCAGGGCTCACCCAGAACCCTCAGCCCCCCTCCCCAGCCCCATCCCGGGGTCCCCATCCCGGGGTCCCCATCCCGGGGGTCTCACCAGTGCAGCTGCCCCAGCCTGGCCCCCAGTGACCCCCGCAGACCCCAATGTCCCCCCAGGCCCCCAGCCCCATCCCGGGGGTCTCACTGGTGCAGCCGGCCCAGCCTGGCCCTCAGCCCCTCATAAAGACCCCCCAGCCCCCGCCAGGACCCCTGCCCAGCCCCATCCCCAGGGTCCCCATCCCAGGGTCCCCATCCCGGGGTCTCACCGGTGCAGCCGGCCCAGCCCGGCCCCCAGCTGCCTCCTGAACTCCTCCTTGTTGAACTCCATCGCTGCCTCAGGGCTCCATCGTCACCGCGGGACCCCCGGGACCCCCCCAGAATCCCCCCCGCCCCCCTGCCCGCAGCCCCCCGGGCCCGGCGCCGCTCTCGGGGCCTCTCCAGGGCAGCTCTGGGCGCCCCCCCGGCCCCCCCGGTCCGGATCAGCCCTAAATCCCCCCAAATCCCCCCCAGCCCCCCCCAAATCCCCCCCTGCGCCGGGGGGGGGCCACCGGGGGGGGGGGGAGGCGGGGGACACTGACCAATCAGAGCACAAGCTGCGAGTTTGGCTTTATTGGGGGCTTTTGTACCAAAAAAAGGGGAAGGGGAGGGGACTGAGAGATCATGAGGGATCTGGGGGGGTCCTGGATAATCCTGGGGAGATCAGGGGTGTTCTGAAGGGGGTCCCTGAGTGGTTGGGGGGGCTCAGGAGCATCCTGAGAACGGCCCCAAAGAGGTCTAGGGGTCCTGTGGGAGTCTTGGGGGTCCTGGGGGGGTCCAGGAGGGTCCTGGGAGGTCCCGGGTGGGATTTTGAGGGTCCCGGGTGGGTTTTTACGGAGGGTCCCTCATGCTCGCAGCAGCGGCATCGTCACGGTGAGAACCTGCAGAGGGCGTGGCCATGGGTCAGCGGGGGGGCGTGTCCCCGGTAGAAAGGGGGCGTGTCCCCGGTGGAGAAGGGGCGTGTCTCTCCCCGTAGGTTGCCATGGTTACCTTGGAGCGGCGGTGGAAGCGCGCGCGGCACCGCGCGGGGTCGGCGCGCATGCGCGGTGGCAGCCCCAGCTCCAGCAGCGCCCCCTGGCGGCCCGGCGGACCCTCGGGAGCGGCACCGGCAGCGCCCCCCGGCGGCGGCGCAGGGCGCAGCAGCAGCAGCCGCTCCTCGCTCAGCCCCAGCCACAGAGAGCCCGCCCCCTCCTGGGCGGGGATAACGTTAGGACACGCCCACTGCGCCCCCGACCCCTCCCCATTGTCCCTCTACCCCCCAAGGATGGTGGAGACCCCTCCCAGCACAGCCCCCCAATGTCCCCCAGTCCACCCCAGTGCCCCCAGTCCCTCCCACTCCCCCCCAGCCCCTCCCATTCCATCCCAGTTTCCCCCCAGTCCCCCCCAGTTCTCCCCAGTATCCCCAGTTCCCCACTCACCACCTGTTCCAGGTGTACCCGGGCCTGCAGCTCCTGTGGCTCCTGAGCCGAGGGCGAGGCCACGACCACAAACGGGGGGGGCCCGGGGGTTTTTGGGGAGGGGTCCCGGGGGTCCCCCTCACCTCGGCAGCTCCTGGATGCGGGGCCAGGGCCAGGGTCAGCCTGGGGGATTCTGGGTGTGTTTGGGGGTATTTTGGGGGGTCCCAGGGATATTTGGGGAGGGGTCCCAGAGTATTTGGTTTAATCTGGGGAGGGGTCCCCCTCACCTCGGCAGCTCCTGGATGTGGGGCTGGGGCTGGGGTCAGGCTGGGGGAGTCCCAAGCTATTTGGGGAGGGGTCCCAGGGATATTTGGGGAGGGGTCCCAGGAGTCTCGGGGGTGTTTTGGGGAAGGGTCTCACTCACCCCGGCAGCTCCTGGATGCGGGGCTGGGGTCGGGCCCGGATGTTCTGGGCCGCGATGGAGCCGAGGCAGCGCCGGTTCCGCAGCACCCGCCAGCCTGGGGGGATTGGGGAGGGGTCCCGGGGGGTCGGGGGGATTTTGGGGAGGGGTCTTGCCCCCCCCCAGAGCCCCCAGACTCACCTGTAAGCTCCAGCTCCACCCCGTACTTGTCTGACAGCCCCTCCAGGGCCACGGTCAGGAAGAACTCAAGGTACAGGGGGTCGGCCTGGGAGACCCCAGACCCAATTCACACCCTGAGCTCTCCCCAGGGAAATCCCAGACCCAATTCTACACCGTGACCCACCTAGAGAACCCCAAGACCCCCCGCAGGGAGACCCCAGACCCAATTCCCCCTCCTGACCCACCTGGAGGTACTTGAGACCACCCCCCAGAGCCCCATTTTGCGTCCCAGAAACCCCCAGCCCCACCTGTAGGGTCCGGAAGAAGCCCCCCAGCAGCCCCCAGACCCCTATTTAACCCCCCCAATTTCCCCTCCAGCCCCACCTGGACGGTCCTGAAGAACCCAGAGTTCACCCCCTGACCCCCATTTAACGCCCCCAGACCCCCATTTAACCCCCCAGACCCACCTGGAGGGTCCTGAAGAAGCCCGAGTTCACCACCACGTCGTAGGCCGTGCAGCCCCTTCCCCCTGCGGGGTCAGAGCAGGTTTGGGGGAGGGTCCCGGGGGGATCAGGGGGTCCGGGGGTTTTTGGGGAGGGGTCTCTGACCTCGGTCGAGCTCGGCGTGGGGCTCCCCCAGGCTCATGGGGATGCGGAAGGAGCCCCCGGGACCGGGGGGGTCCCGCAGGAGCTGCTGCAGCCCCGGGGGGGGCACGGGGGGCGGGGGGGGCACCTCGGGCGAGTGGCAAACGTTGAGGAACACCTTGGGACCCCCGCCCGCCACGCGGGTCTTGACGCAGAGACCTGGGGGGGAACAGGGGTCAGGGGAACCCCGAGAACCCCCCAAAAGGCACCAAAAGCCAACAAAACGCGCCAAAATCCACCAGAGCCCCCCGCCCGCCACGCGGGTCTTGACACAGAGACCCGGGGGGATAGAAATCCAACACAAACCCCCAAAATCCAAAAGAGCCCCCCCCAAAATCCAGCAGAGCCCCCCCAAAATCCAACAGAGCCCCCCCAAAATCCACCCGAGCCCCCCTACCCGGCTGCGGGGTCACGGCCCGGGCGGGGACGGGGCTCGGCGCCTCCTCAGGGTCCGAGGCCACCTGCGGGAACCGGGGGGAGGGGGTGAGAACCGGGATCGGGATCGAGATCGGAACCGGGAACAGAACCGGCGCCGGCTCCGGGGCCCACCTGCAGCAGCAGCCGCCGCAGAGCCGCCTCCTCCTCCTCGTCCGCCTCCAGCTCGGCCGAGAGCAGCGACGGGTCCGCCATGGCCCTGAGGGAACCGAGAGCTCCGGGAGCCCCCGGGAAGCCCCTGAGAGCCCCGAAACCGCTCCGGGCCCCCGCGGGCCGCCCTCACCGCGCCTTCACCACCCGCCACTTCCGCTTCCGGCACGCACCCGTCTCCATGGTTACCGAGGCTGCTCTACTCACTTCCGCCCAGTCTCGGTGGTTCCGGCGCCGCTCTAACCATTTCCGGTCAATTTTGACGGTTCCGGCGCCGCTCTAGCCACTTCCGCTCAATCTCAGTGGTTCCGGCGCTGCTCTGACCATTTCCGGTCATTCTCAGTGGTTCCGGTGCCGCTCTGCCCAGTTCCGGTAAATCTCGGTGGTACCGGCGCCGCTCTGGCCATTTCCGGTCAATCTCGGTGGTTCCGGCGCCGCTCTGGCCATTTCCGGTCAATCTCGGTGGTTCCGGCGCCGATCTGGCAATTTCCGGTAAATCTCGGTGGTTCCGGGGCCGCTCTAGCCATTTCCGTCAAATTTCGGTGGTTCCGGTGCCGCTCTGGCCATTTCGGGTCAATCTCGGTGGTTCCGGTGCCGCTCTGGCCATATCCGGAAAATCTCGATGGTTCCGGCGCCGCTCTAGCCACTTCCGCTTGATCTCGGTGGTTCCGGCGCTGCTCTGGCCATTTCCGGTCAATCTCGCTGGTTCCTATGTCGCTCTGGCCAATTCCGGCCAATCTCGATTGTTCCGGCGCCGCTCTAGACACTTCCGCCCAATCTCGGTGGTTCCGGCGCTACTCTGGGCATTTCCGGTCAATCTCGGTGGTTCCGGTGGCGCTCTGCCCAGTTCCGGTAAATCTCGGTGGTACCAGCGCCACTCTGGCCATTTCCGGTAAATCTCGGTGGTTCCGGCGCCGCTCTGGCCATTTCCGGTAAATCTCGGTGGTTCCGGGGCCGCTCTAGCCATTTCCGTCAAATCTCGGTGGTTCCGGCGCCGCTCTAGCCACTTCCGCTCAATCTCGGTGGTTCCGGCGCCGCTCTAGCCACTTCCGCTAAATCTCTGTAGTTCCGGTGCCGCTCTGGCCATTTCGGGTAAATCTCGGTGGTTCCGGCGCCGCTCTGGCCATATCCGGAAAATCTCGATGGTTCCGGCGCCGCTCTAGCCACCTCCGCTTGATCTCGGTGGTTCCGGCGCTGCTCTGGCCTTTCCGGTCAATCTCTGTGGTTCCTATGTCGCTCTGACCAATTCCGGTCAATCTCGATTGTTCCGGCGCCGCTCTAGACATCTCCGCCCGATCTCGGTGGTTCCGGCGCTGCTCTGGCCATTTCCGGTAAATCTCGGTGGTTCCGGCGCCGCTCTAGACACTTCCGTCCAATCTCGGTGGTTCCGGCGCCGCTCTGGCCACTTCCGCTTTATCTCGGTTGTTCCGGCGCTGCTCTGGCCATTTCCGGTTAATCTCGCTGGTTCCGGTGCCGCTCTGGCCACATCCGGTAAATCTCTGTGGTTCCGGCGCCTCTCTGGCCACTTCCGCTTTATCTCGGTGGTTCCGGCGCCGCTCTGGCCGCATCCGCTTGATCTCGGTTGTTCTAGCGCCGCTCTGGCCAGTTCGGCCCCGACTCGGTGGTTACCGAGGCTGCTCTAGCCACGTCCGCACAGTCTCGGTTGTTCCGGCGCCGCTCTGGCCATTTCCGGTAAATCACAGTGGTTCCGGTGCCGCTCTGGCCATTTCCGGTCAATCTCGGTGGTTCCGGCGCCGCTCTAGCCACTTCCGGTCAATCTCGGTGGTTCCGGTGCCGCTCTGGCCACATCCGGTAAATCTCAGTGGTTCCGGCGCCGCTCTAGCCACTTTCGCTCAGTCTCGGTGGTTCCGGCGCCGCTCTGGCCGGTTCCGGTAAATCTCGGTGGTTCCTGCGCCGCTCTGGCCATATCCGGTCAATCTCTGTGGTTTCGGCGCCGCTCTGGCCACATCCGGTCAATCTCGGTGGTTCCGGCGCCGCTCTGGCCACATCCGGTCAATCTCGGTGGTTCCGGCGCCGCTCTGGCCGTTTCCGCTCAGTCTCGGTGGTTCCGACGCCGCTCTGGCCGTTTCCGGTCAATCTCGGTTTTTTTCCGGTGCCGCCCTGGCCGTTTCCGGTCAATCTCTGTGGTTCCGGCGCCTCTTTGGCCACTTCCGCTTGATCTCGGTGGTCCCGGCGCCGCTCTGGCCGCCTCCGCTTGATCTCGGTTGTTCCAGCGCCGCTCTGGCCAGTTCGGCCCCGACTCGGTGGTTACCGAGGCTGCTCTAGCCACGTCCGCACAGTCTCGGTTGTTCCGGCGCCGCTCTGGACACATCCGGTAAATCTCGTTGGTTCCGGCGCCGCTCTGGCCACTTCCGGTAAATCTCGGTGGTTCCGGCGCCGCTCTGGCCATTTCCGGTCAATCTCGCTGGTTCCGGTGCCGCTCTGGCCACATCCGGTAAATCTCTGTGGTTCCGGCGCCTCTCTGGCCACATCCGGTAAATCTCTGTGGTTCCGGCGCCTCTCTGGCCACTTCCGCTTTATCTCGGTTGTTCCGGCGCCGCTCTGGCCATTTCCGGTCAATCTCGCTGGTTCCGGTGCCGCTCTGGCCACATCCGGTCAATCTCGGTCGTTCCGGCGCCGCTCTAGCCACTTCCGCTCAGTCTCGGTGGTTCCGGCGCCGCTCTGGCCATTTCCGGTTAATCTCGCTGGTTCCGGTGCCGCTCTGCCCACATCCGGTAAATCTCTGTGGTTCCGGCGCCTCTCCGGCCACTTCCGCTTTATCTCGGTGGTTCCGGCGCCGCTCTGGCCGCATCCGCTTGATCTCGGTTGTTCCAGCGCCGCTCTGGCCAGTTCGGCCCCGACTCAGTGGTTACCGAGGCTGCTCTAGCCACGTCCGCACAGTCTCGGTTGTTCCGGCGCCGCTCTGGCCATTTCCGGTAAATCTCAGTGGTTCCGGTGCCGCTCCGGCCATTTCCGGTAAATCTCGGTGGTTCCGGCGCCGCTCTAGCCACTTCCGCTCAATCTCGGTGGTTCCGGTGCCGCTCTGGCCACATCCGGTAAATCTCAGTTGTTCCGGCGCCGCTCTAGCCACTTTCGCTCAGTCTCGGTGGTTCCGGCGCCGCTCTGGCCGTTTCCGGTAAATCTCGGTGGTTCCTGCGCCGCTCTGGCCATATCCGGTCAATCTCTGTGGATTCGGCGCCGCTCTGGCCACATCCGCTTTATCTCGGTGGTTCCGGCGCCGCTCTGGCCATTTCCGGTCAATCTCGCTGGTTCCGGTGCCGCTCTGGCCACATCCGGTAAATCTCTGTGGTTCCTGCGCCTCTCTGGCCACTTCCGCTTTATCTCGGTTGTTCCGGCGCCGCTCTGGCCATTTCCGGTTAATCTCGCTGGTTCCGGTGCCGCTCTGGCCACATCCGGTAAATCTCTGTGGTTCCGGCGCCTCTCTGGCCACTTCCGCTTTATCTCGGTGGTTCCGGCGCCGCTCTGGCCGCATCCGCTTGATCTCGGTTGTTCCAGCGCCGCTCTGGCCAGTTCTGCCCCGACTCGGTGGTTACCGAGGCTGCTCTAGCCACGTCCGCACAGTCTCGGTTGTTCCGGCGCCGCTCTGGCCATTTCCGGTAAATCTCAGTGGTTCCGGTGCCGCTCTGGCCATTTCCGGTCAATCTCGGTGGTTCCGGCGCCGCTCTAGCCACTTCCGCTCAATCTCGGTGGTTCCGGTACCGCTCTGGCCACATCCGCTAAATCTCAGTTGTTCCGGCGCCGCTCTAGCCACTTTCGCTCAGTCTCGGTGGTTCCGGCGCCGCTCTGGCCATTTCCGCTCAGTCTCGGTGGTTCCGACGCCGCTCTGGCCATTTCCGGTAAATCGCGGTGGTTCCGGCGTCACTCTGGCCATTTCCGGTAAATCTCGGTTTTTTTCCGGTGCCGCTCTGGCCATTTCCGGTAAATCTCGGTGGTTCCGGCGCCGCTCTGGCCACATCCGGTAAATCTCGGTGGTTCCCGGGCCGCTCTAGCCACTTCCGGTCAAATCTCGGTGGTTCCCGCGCCGCTCTGGCCATTTCCGGTCAATCTCGGTTGTTCCGGCGCCGCTCTGGCCACATCCGGTAAATCTCGGTGGTTCCGGCGCCGCTCTAGCCATTTCCGTCAAATCTCGGTGGTTCCGGCGCCGCTCTAGCCACTTCCGCTAAATCTCGGTAGTTCCGGTGCCGCTCTGGCCATTTCGGGTCAATCTCGGTGGTTCCAGCGCCGCTCTGGCCATATCCGGAAATTCTCCGTGGTTCCGGCGCCGCTCTAGCCACTTCCGCTTGATCTCGGTTGTTCCAGCGCCGCTCTAGACACTTCTGCTCCGACTTGGTGGTTACCGAGGCTGCTCTGGCCACTGCTGCCCCGACTCCGTTTTTCCGGCGCCGCTCTGGCCATTTCCGGTAAATCTCAGTGGTTCCGGTTCCGCTCTGGCCATTTCCGGTCATTCTCGGTTGTCCCGGTGCCGCTCTGGCCATATCCGGTCAATCTCGGTGGTTCCGGCGCCGCTCTAGCCACTTCCGCTCCATCTCGGTGGTTCCGGCGCCGCTCTGGCCATATCCTGTTAATCTCGGTGGTTCCGGCGCCGCTCTAGCCACTTCCGCTCAATCTCCGTGGTTCCGGCGCCGCTCTAGCCATTTCCGCTCAATCTCCGTGGTTCCGGTGCCGCTCTGGACACATCCGGTAAATCTTAGTGGTTCCGCCGCCGCTCTAGCCACTTCCGCTCCGTCTCGTTGGTTTCGGCGCCGCTCTGGCCGTTTTGGTCAATCTCTGTGGTTCCGGTGCCGCTCTGGCCACATCCGGTCAGTCTCTGTGGTTCCTGCGCCGCTCTGGCCATTTCCGCTCAGTCTCGGTGGTTCCGACGCCGCTCTGGCCGTTTGAAGTCATTCTCGGTGGTTCCGGTGCCGCCCTGGCCGTTTCCGGTCAATCTCTGTGGTTCCGGCGCCTCTTTGTCCAATTCCGCTTGATCTCTGTGGTTCCGGCGCCGCTCTGGCCGCCTCCGCTTGATCTCGGTTGTTCCAGCGCCGCTCTGGCCATTTCCGGTTAATCTCGGTGGTTCCGGTGCCGCTCTGGCCATTTCCGGTCAACCTCTGTGGTTCCGGTGCCGCTCTGGCCATATCCGGTCAATCTCGGTGGTTCCGGCGCCGCTCTAGCCACTTCCGGTCAATCTCGGTTGTTCCGGTGCCACTCTGGCCTTATCCGGTCAATCTCGGTGGTTCCGCCGCCGCTCTAGCCATTTCCGCTCAATCTCGGTTATTCAGGTACCGCTCTGGCCATATCCTGTTAATCTCGGTGGTTCCGGCGCCGCTCTGGCCGTATCCGGTCAATCTCGGTTGTTCCGGCGCCGCTCTAGCCACTTCCGGTCAATCTCGGTTGTTCCGGTGCCGCTCTGGCCACATCCGGTCAGTCTCGGTGGTTCCGCCGCCGCTCTAGCCATTTCCGCTCAATCTCGGTTATTCAGGTACCGCTCTGGCCATATCCTGTTAATCTCTGTTGTTGCGGCGCCGCTCTGGCCATATCCGGTCAATCTCTGTGGTTCCGGCGCCGCTCTAGCCACTTCCGGTCAATCTCGGTGGTTTCGGCGCTGCTCTAGCCATTTCCGGTAAATCTCGGTGGTTCCTGCGCCGCTCTGGCCATATCCGGTCAATCTCGGTGGTTCCGCCGCCGCTCTAGCCATTTCCGCTCAATCTCGGTTGTTCATGTACCGCTCTGGCCATATCCAGTCAATCTCGGTGGTTTCGGTCCCGCTCTGGCCATATCCGGTCATACTCGGTGGTTCCGGCCCGCTCTAGCCACATCCGGTCAATCTCGGTGGTTCCTGTGCCCCTCTGGCCATTTCCGGTCAATCTCGGTTGTTCCGGTGCCGCTCTGGCCCGTCCCGCCCGTCTCGGTGGTTTTCCGGGCCGCTCTGGCCCGCCCCGCCTGTCTCGGTGGTGTCCTGGCGGTGATGGCGGCTCTGGCGGCCCTCGGGGCTCCCCCGGTCCCCGAAATCTTCGCCACCATGGAGGAGGGGTCGATCCCCGGCAGGTCCAACCAGGGCGAGGTGAGGGGGTCCCTGGGGGTCCCCCTGGGTGGGCTCTGGGTTGGCTCTGGGGGGGTTCTGGGGGTCCGGATGTGCTCGGGGGGTCCTGGGACATCCCTCCGAATCTTAGGGGGGTCTTGGGGGGCTCTTGGGGGGCTCTTGGGAGCCTCCTCAGGAACTGGGAGGGGTCTGGGGCGGGGGGTCCCGAGGGAAATAATGGGGCAGGGGGAGGCACCAGGGGGGAATTGGGGTGGGTTTTTGGGGTCCCGTGAGGATGGGGGGGTTCTGGTGGGTCCTGGAGGGTCCCAGATGGGTCCTGGGGGCGTCCTGGAGGGTCCTGGGGGCGTCCCATGGGTGGAGCCCATGGGGAACCCGGGGTTCTGTGGGGTGCGTCGGGGTCAAAGTCTCCCCATGGGCCCAAGGTCGTTTGGGGGATGGGGGAGGGCTGGGCTGGGGCTGGGGGTCCCAGAGGGGTCCCTGGGGGATCCTGGGGGTCCCGGGGGTCCCATTGTGTCCCCCCCTGCCCCCCAGGCGTGGCTGGAGTCCCACGGGCGCAGCCTCGGACACTTCGTGAACGGGACTTGGCTGAGACCGGAGGGGAGGGAGAGCCTCGAGTGCCACGAGGCCACCACGGGTACGGGACATACAGGGGACATTGAGGGGACACTGAAGGACAGGGATCACCGAGGGGACACACAGGGGACAGGGACAGGGACAGGGAGATCATCGAGTGCCACAAGGCTACCACAGGTACGGGACACACAGGGGAAACTGAGAGGTCACACAGGGGACAGGGATGGGGACACTGAGGGACAGGGACAGGGAGAGACTTGAGTGCCACGAGGCCACCACGGGTATGGGGGGGGACAGGGACACTGAGGGGACACCGAGGGGACAGGGACAGGGATTGGGGTAAAGTGTCGAGGTCAAAGATTTGGGGTCACTGGTGCAGACCAGGGTCAGGGGTCAGGGACTGGGGCAAGGTCGTGGAGCTGGAGTTGGGGTTTGGGGTTGGGCTTTGGGGTCAGAGCTCAGTGGTCAGTGTCCATCCTCTGTTGTGTCCCCAGGCCGGACGGTGGCCGCGGTGCCGGCCGGGGACAGCTCGGACGTGGCCGTGGCCGTGGCAGCGGCGGCAGCAGCGGCTGAAGCCTGGGCGGGGCTGGGGGGGCCCCGGCGGGGGCAGCACCTGGCCAGGTGAGTGACCTCTGACCCCGGGTCACCCTGGGTGACCCCAGGTGACCCCATTGTCCCCTCTATCTCCCCAGGCTGGCCGCCACACTCGAGGGTGACCCCGGGGTGGCCCTGGGGGCGCTGCTGGCCCTGGGCGGGGGGCGCCCCCTGTGCTGGACCCTCGGGGCTGAGCTGGCGCTGGGGCTGCGGCCACTGCGGGGGCTGGAGCTGCCCGAGGGGGGGTGGCGCCCCCTGGGTGAGTGCCATTGTCCCCAAAAGGTCCCCAAGGTGTCCTCTGACACCCCCTGGGTGAGTGTCATTGTCCCCAAGGGTGTCCCCTGAGTGAGTACCACTGTCACCAAAGGGTCCCCAAGG
This sequence comes from Molothrus ater, assembly GCF_012460135.2. NCBI lineage: Eukaryota > Metazoa > Chordata > Aves > Passeriformes > Icteridae > Molothrus > Molothrus ater. The sequence continues at coordinate 87,014 of NW_023416734.1, read as the reverse complement.
TATCCCGTGGGTGAGTGTCACTGTCCCCACGGTGTTCCCTGTCCCCTCTGGGTGTCCCCTGACCCCTGTGTGTCCCCAGGGGTGGTGGCCCTGGTTCTGGCCAGTCCCTGCTTCCTGTCCCCATGGTGTCACTGTCCCCTGGGTGTCCCCATGGTGTCCCCATGGTGTCCATGTCTGTCCCCTCAGGGGTGGTGGCCCTGGTCCTGGTGGGTCCCTGCTCGCTGCCTGAGCTGCTCTGGAAACTGGGGCCACTCCTGGCCATGGGTGAGTGCAGGGGGGAACAAATGGGGACAAATGGGGACCCTAGGGACAGCTGTTTTGGAGTGTCCTTGGGGGCGTGTCTCTTTTGGGGTCCCATAGTTTCTGGGGTGTCCCTGCAGTTTTGGGGTGTCCCAATGTCCCTTCTTTTTGGGGCCTCATCCCTTTCAGGGTGCCCCTGGGGGGGCCCCAGTGTCCTTTTTTGGGGTCCCAGCCCCTGTTCGGGTCCCAGCCCTGGGGGGGGGTCCCAGTCCCTGTTGGGGTCCCAGCCCTGGGGGGGCGGTCCCAGCCCCTGTTGGGGTCCCACGGTTCCGGTGCCCCCCCCAGGGAACGCGGCCGTGCTCGTGGCCCCCCCGGCGGCGGTGCTGCCGCTGCTGCTGCTGGCGGAGCTGGGCGGGGAGGGGGCGGCGCTGCCCCCGGGGGTCCTGAACGTCCTGGCGGGACCCCCGGGGCTGCCCCAGGCCCTGCGCGACCACCCCGGGATCCGAGCGGTCACCTGGATCGGGGCGGCGGAGCAGGTACGGGGGACACGCCCAGAGGAGGGGACAACAACAATGGGACAACCCCCCCAATGCGGGGTCCCTGTCTCTGTCCCTGTCCCCAGGAGGATCCGCGGTGCCACCTTTGGGGGTCCCCACGTCCCTGTCCCCACACCCTGTCCCCTCTCCCTGTCCCCACATCCGTGTCCCTGTCCCCAGGACGATCTCCGGTGCCACCTCTGGGGGTCCCCGTGCCCTGTCCCTGTCCCCTGTCCCCTGTCTCCTGTTCCTGTCCCCATGAGCTGTCCCCGTGTCCCTGTGTCCCCCATCCCCAGGACGATCTCCGGTGCCACCTCTGGGGGTCCCCGCTGCGGGGGCCGCGCCTGGGGGGGGGTCCCCGGGGGGGCCGTGTCGTTGTCATCGTCCTGGACTCGGCCGACCTGGACAGCGCTGCCGCCGCTGCGGCCACGGTGGGGCTGGGGGCCTGGGGGCCTCGGGGAGGGGTTTGGGGGGGTTTGGGGTTTTTTTGGGAGGGCTTTTGTGGGGGATTTGGGGGGATTTTTTGGGGGGGAGATTTTAGGGGGTTTTTTGGGGGATTTTGGGGTTCTTCAGGTTTTTTTTGGTTTTTTTTTTTGGAAGGTTTTAGGGGATTTTGGGGGTTTTTTTTGGGATTTGGTGGTTTCTTAGGAATTTTTTTGGCTTTTCTTGGGGGAGGTTTCAGGAGGTTTTTGGATTTTTTGGGAGGGTTTGTGGGGGTTCTGGTGGTTTCTCAGGTTTTTCAGGATTTCTTTTGGGGACGCCTTTTGGGGACGTTTCAGAGGGTTTTTGTGGTTTTTATGTTTTTTTTTTGTTGGGATTTTGTGGGGGTTTGGTGATTTCAGGGGCATTTTCGGGGAGGTTTCAGGGAGCTTTTGAGTTTTTTTTTTTTTTTTTTGACAGGTTTTGGGGTATTTTTCAGGAGGCATTTTGGTTTCTTTTGGGGTTTTTGTGGGGGATTTTTGGGAGGTTTTTGTGCGGGATTTTCAGGAGGTGTTTGGGTTTCTTTTGGGGTTTTTTTGAGGGTTTGGGGGTTTTTCGGGGGGTTTTTGTGGGGGATTTTCGGGAGGCATTTGGTTTTTTTTGGGGTCGGTTTGGCGTTTCCCTGGCCTGTCCCTGATGCTGTCCCCTGCTGTCCCCAGCTGCCCAGGGGGGGCTGCGTGCTCCTGGCCCAGGACTCGGTGGCAGCGCCGCTGGAGCGGCGGCTCCGGGCCCGGCTCGGGCGGCTGCGCCTGGGGGACCCCACGGACCCCAGGACCGAGGTGGGGCCGCTGGCCCCAGAGACCCCCCTGCCCGAGGAGCTGCTGTGGGAGGCGCGGGAGGAGGGGGCGCAGGTGACACAGGGGGACACGGGGGTGGCACTGAGGGGCTGCGAGGTGGGGAGGGGGATGCGGGGTTTGGGGTGTAGGGGGGTTTGGGGGTTCCTGGATATTGGGGTGGGCTGGCGAGGGGAGTTTGGGGTGTTTTGTGGGGAAAATTTGGAGGTTTTGGACACCAGGGTTCCTGTTGGGTGGCAGGGAGTTTGAGGTGTTTTCTGGGAAGAAATTTGGAGGTTCCCGAGGTTTGGGGAGGTCCAGGGATTCCTGGACATTGTGGGTCCCTTCAGGGCTGCCCTGGGTGTCACTCCCAGCGTCCCTCCCTCATTGGGACCCTTTTTTTTTCCCCCAGGTTTTCCAGGTTCCTCTGCCGCCGCTGCCAGGGCGGGGGCAGCGTTTCTACCCCCCCACGCTGATCTCGGGGGTGGCCCCGACCTCGCGGTGCCTGCGGGAGCCGGTGGGTGCCCCTGGGGGGGCCCCTGGGTGCCCCTGGGGGGGTCGCGGGTGCCTTTGGGGACCCTCTGAGCGCCCCCTGCCCCCCCAGGTCCCGGGGCCGGTGCTGGTGCTGCTGCCCGTGCGTGGCCCCTCCGAGGCCGTGGCCGTGGCCTCGGCGCTGCCCCACGGCCGCTGCTGCTGCCCTCTGGGCCCAGGACATCACCGTGGCCTTGGACACGGCAGACAGGTGACCACCGCCACCCCCTGACCCTGAGGGCAGGAGTGACCGCCACCCCATGACCCTGAGGCCAGGCCAGGAGTGACCCCTGGTCACTGAGCGCCGACCCCTCCGCAGGCTGCCCCAGGGGCTGGTGTCCCTCAACTCCCTGGACCTGCTGGACCCCAGCACCGGGGGCACCGACCTGGATGAGGTGGGGGGAACCAAGGGGGGGGCTCTGGGGGGGGTTTGGGAGGGGTCCAGGGGGGTTTGGGGGGTCCTGGAGAAGCCGGAGGGACGTGGAGGTGTCCTGGGGGGACTGGGATGGGTTTTGGGGGTCCCCAGGGTGGGGGAGGGGTCCTGTGCCGTTGCAGATGGGCTCTGCCCCCCCCGCACTCCCTCTAGGCACTGCGAGAATTTGGGTGCCCCCCCTGGGAACAGCCCCCCGAGGTGGAGGAGCCGCTCAGGTACCTCCTGATGGGACAGGGACCCCTCTCCAGGATGGAGACCCCAAACTGGGGGGGTCCCAGGACAAGAACAGCAAGACTGGGACTGGTTTAGCACCCCAGGATCCCCTTCCTCCCCCCCGGGGTGGTCCCAGCCCCATCCTGCCCCCCCAGAGGGTCCCGTGTGCCCCTCAGGACCCCCCCGATTGTTCCTCTCGCGGGGGTCCTGGTGCCCCCGATGCCCCTCCCACGGGCATGCCCTTTGACCCCTGTGTCCTTTGTCCTCTTTGTCCCCTCCCAGCCCCTCGGTGACCCTGGATGACCCCGGTGATCCTGAGCTGGCCCAGGCCGTGGCCGCCGCCCGCGGGGCCGCCCCAGGGTGAGTGCGGGGGTGGGTGGGTGACCCCCCCCTAGGGGTGTCCCCGACCCCCCCAGGGCTGTCCCCGACCCTCCCAGGGGTGTCCCCGACCTCGGGACCCCTCGGGGAGGGGGGCTCGGTCCCCGATGCCCTCCCTTCCCGCAGGTGGGGGCGGCTGCCGGGGGCGTCGCGGGCCCGGGTGCTGCGGGGGGCGGCGGCGGCGCTGCCGGGGGGTCCCGGGACCCCCGAGGACGGCGACCGCAGCGACACCGGCGGGAGCCTGCGGGGGGCGCTGCTGCGCTGGGCGGAGCGAGCGGAGCGCGCGGGCGGGACCGTGCAGGTGGGCGTGGTTAAAGGGGGTGGGGCAGAAAGGAGGCGTGTGTCTGTTCGGTGCGTGGGCGCGGCCTCTGATCGGGCGTGACCAATCCTGCTGCAGGAGATGCCCGGGGGGCGGGCCCTGCTAACAAGGCGGCCGCTGGGAGTGCTGGGCGTGGCCTGGGGCTGGCCACGCTCCTTGGCGCTGGAGCTCCTCCTCCCGGCGCTGGCGCTCGGGAACGCGGTCGTGGTGGTGGCGCCCTCTGGCGGCGCCGGTGCCGCACAGCGACTGCGGAAGGTGCGGAACCGGGACACCCCCGTGCCCCCCCGGGGGACACCTGTGATGCCCCCTGACCCTCGGGTGACCCCCACGTCCCCCCTGCGACCCCCGGGAGCTCCCCTGTGTCCCCCATGCTCCTCTCCTGTGCCCCATCGCGTGCCTCCCCGAACCCCTCCGAGACCCTCTCGTGCTTCCCCGGGGACACCCATGATGCCCCCTGACCCCCGGGTGACCCGCCCATGTCCCTCTCCGGACCTCGCATTTGCCTCCCCAGGACCTCCCCTGTGCCCCCCGCTCCCCATCGCATTCCCCCCCGAACCCTTCCGGGACCCCCCCCCCCCCCGTCCCCTTCCATCACCCGGGACCCCCCCCCGGTGACGCTGCGCCCCCTCCCCTGTGTCCCCAGGCTCTGGTGGCCGCGGGGCTGCCGGCGGGGGCCCTGACGGTGCTGCCCGGGGCTTCCCGGTGCAGCGGATCTCGCCTGGCGCGGCAGCGCCCGGACGGGCTGTGGCTGTGCGGGGGGGACGCGGTGAGTGCGGGGGCGGTGCGGGACATTTTCGGGGGGGGACAATGTGGGGACACGGGGAAGGGAACAGCGGAGGGGACGCGGGGGAAGGGGCGTGGGCACTGGGCTGTGACGTTTGGGGGTTCCGAGTCGTGGGGCGGCTGCTGTGGGGGGGTTTGGGGTGGGGGGGCACAGCCCCCGGCTGTCCCCAGCTGTCATCTCTCATGTCCCCCCCCGCCCAGGACTGCGACTGGGCCTCTGCCGTGAGCGTCCCCTGCGTCTGGGGGGTCCCGGCGGGACTCCTGGGGGCTCCGGGGCAGGATCTCCCCCCCGGCGCCGAGCGGGAGCTGGAGCTGCGCTGCACCCGCCCCCGCTGCCTTTGGCTGCCGGGGGGCGCCCCCTGAGACCCCCCCCAAATCTGCGGGGAATTCGGACCTCGCCCTGTGCCCCCCCAGCCCCGCCCCTCGGGACCCCCGCCCCAATAAAGCGCTCCGAGCCGCAGCCGCTGTCCTGTCCTTGGGGGGGACCGGGGGGTCTCGGGCTGCAGTGCGGGGGGAACATTTTGCGGGGGGACAATTTGGGGGGAACAATTTGGGGGGGACATTTTGGGGGCGCCCCGCCCCTGCACGTGCCCGGACGCCCCGGCCTCCCTCCCTCGCTCGGGGCAGCCGCACCCAAAGCTCTGCTGGGCCGGGCGGGGGTCCCGAGCGCCGGAGCCCCCGCGGGGTTGGGGAGGGGTCCCCGGGGTGAGGAGGGGGCGCTCGGGGCTCCGTGCGCTGGGTGCGAGGGGGCGGCTCGGCGCGTCCCGCTGCCCTCTCGGGTTTCCTGGGCCCCCTCCCGGCCCGCTCCCACTTTCGCTTTCGGCGGCGGCTCCGCCGCGGCCCGAGGGGGTCCCGGGGGGGCTCCGGGAGCGCTCGCGGGTCCCCGTGCGCCGTCTCCAGCTCGGCACCGCCATGGACGTGTCCCCCCCTTGCTCTGCTCTGGTAAGTGGGGAACCCCCGCACCCCCCCTCCCCCCCTCCGAGAGCCCCTCCGGGACCCCCGCGAGAGCCCCCCCGGTGCCCCCCCCCAGGTGCCGCCGCTCCTGCTGCTCCTGGCCCTGCCCGCCCTCGGCAGCTGCTGCTCCTTCGGCTTTAACCCCATCAGCAGCACCTTCAGCGCCCACCTGAACAACCTGGTGAGACCCCCGCCCCCAGAACCGATCCCCCCGGGACCCCCCCAAACTCCCTCATTCCCCAGGGAAGGGTCCCAAAAACCCCCTGACTGCGCCCCTTCACCCCCAAAGGGTCGCTGGGGACCCCCTGAGCGCCCCCCCTCAGCCCTCCGGGCTGCTTTTGGGGACCCCCTGACCCCTCCCACAGATCCCCTGGCTGCTCCTCGACTACCCCGTGGCGATGCCCAGCAACCTGGAGCTGGTGAGCGATACCCCCCCAATCCCACATGTGCCCCCACCCCCAAATCCCTCCCTGTTCCTGCCCCCCGAGACCCCTGACCCCCCAAATCCCGACCTGCCCTGGCCGCCCCAGGACAGCGCCTGCTCTGATCTCTGGGGGCTTCACTTCGGGGCGCTGGCTCTGCAGCGGATGCTGGGGGTGGCTGGCAAGGATTTGGCTCCCCTGCTCAGGACCCTCCTCGCCCAGCTCCACTTCGTCGCCGAGTGTCACATCCAGGTGGGTGGGGGTCCCCGGGGGGGCTCCGGGTGGTCCTGGGGAGGCCAAGGTGAGTCTGGGGGTCTTGGGGGGCTCTGGGGGTCCCCTGAGGTGTCCAGGGTAACTCTGGTGGTCTTGGGGGGCTCTGGGGTCCCCACAGGGGTCTGGGGGTTCACTGAGGTGTCCAGGGTTACTCTGAGGGTCTTGGGGGGTCTGGGGGTTCCCTAAGGTGTCTTGGGGGGGGTGCAGGAGCTCTGGGGCATTTCTGGCATATCCCAGGGTGGTTCAGAAGGGGTCTGGGGTCCCCTGGGGGGGCTCCTGTGCCATCTCCCCAGGACCCCCAGGGCTGTGTCCAGCTGGAGAGGGTGAACGTGTCGCAGCTACTGGAGACCCTGGCGCAGCACCTGGGGGGGCTGCAAGGGAGACCCCTCCACTTCCCTGGCTGTGCCCACTTGCGCTGCCGCCCAGGTACCCCCCGGGACCCCCGGGAGACCCCCGTAACCCCCCCCCGGGCAGCTGCTGACCCCCGTCTCCCCCCAGACCCGGCGCTGAGCAGCCCCGCCGAGCGGCATGAGCGGCACGAGGGGACCCTGGGGGCCAGGCAGGGCCCCCCCAGCCCTGCTGGACACGGGCTGCTGCTGCTGGGGGCACTTGGGGGGGCCCTGGGCCTGGTGGCGGCGGCCTGGGCACTGTGGAGGAAACCCTGTGCCCAGGTGGGGATACTGGGGGGCACTGGAGAGGGTGGCGAGGGTGTGGGGGGCGCTGTGTGTGTTTGGGACATGGGGGATGCTGGCTGTCCTGCTGGGAGCACTGGGGGCTGTCTTGGGGTCACTGGGAGCGCTGGGAGGCACTGGGAGGTCATTCCCCTCAGCACCCCCCAGCCCTCACAGGGACCCCCGAGACTGGAGCAGGACGGGACCTGAGTGGCCGAGCGGTACCTGGGGACAGACACAGGTACTGGGAGGGCTCCTGCATACTGGGATCACTGGGAATGCCCTGAGGACCATCAGGCCCTCACCCTGTGCCACTGGTGAGAGTCGGGGCCCCCCCAGCTCCCTGCTGGAAGCCCCTGGGGGCTACACCGGGATCTCCAGAGCCGTGGAGAGACCCACGGAGGGGGCCCGGCCTGGCCCCGTGCAGCGCTCATAAAGCTGATCCTGACACCCCGGCTCTGATCCTGCTTGAGTGCACTGGGAGGACTGGGACGAGGGTTTGGGGGAACTGGTACAGACTGGGGCGGACACAGCACTGCCCAAACGGCCTTTACTGGGGGTCTCACAGGGGTGGGGGGCTCCGGTGGCGCAGCTGGGGCTGGGGCAGCTGGCGGGGCAAGAGGTACAGCAGGGCCAGCAGGGCCAGCAGCGCCAGAGCCCACGGTGACAGCAGCGGCGTCCACGGTGACAGCGGCGCCTGGGGGGCCACCGCCTTGGCCACCTTCTCGGGGCTGCCCTCCAGGCCTCCTCCTCCTGTCCCTGCGTCCTCCTCCTTGTCCTCCTCCTTGTCCCCCGTGCCCTGGGCAGAGCCTCGGGGTCAGTCAGTGCTGGGGTGGCCCTGCAGGGTCCCCCCTGAGCCCACCCTTACCGGGCTCGCCGTGGCCGTGGCCTGGAGCTCCAGCTGGCCGCGTGGGCACCACGGGCGCCTGTGGGAGGAGGAGGAGGGTGAGGACGCAGAGGTGAAGGCTCCCGAGGACATTCCCCACCCACGTGTCCCCCCCTACATGGCCCAGGCGTCCCGCATCTGGCCCAGCTGCTGCCGCAGCCGCGTCGTCTCCAGGCGCAGTTCCTGCCGGGGAGAAGGGGATGTCACCCTCGGTCCTTGACCCCCACACAGAGAGTGGCCGCCGTGGGGCTCTGCTGTGCCCACCCAGGGGCTCTGTGGCCACTGTCTGGGCCCACACGGAGGGCAGGTGTGCTGTACCTGCACCATCCGCTCGTACTCCTCCAGTGCTGCTGTCAGCTCCTGCGCCCTCTGCCCTGCCTGTGGGACAGGGCCTGGACGTGAGGGGCCGTGGGACAGGGCCGGGGGTGGCCCTGGTGACAGCTGAGGTGGTGGCAGTGTCACTGGGCAGCGCTCACCTGGGCAAGGGCTGCGTCCCGGGCAGAGAGCAGGGCAGTGCCACGGCAGAGCTGGGCCTGGGCAGAGGGACAGGGACAGGGACTCAGCACTGTCACTGTCCAACACAGCCCCCAGCACCATGGCCACCGTGCTCACCTCCAGGCTGGCCACCCGAGCCGCCTGCGCCTGGAGCTGCTCCCGCAGTCCCTCGCCCTCGGCAAGGAGCCGCTGGTTCTGCCAGGGGTGAAACAGGGCTGGGGTTCCCTGTGGCACTGCCCCACTGGGGCAGCCCCCAGCACCAGGCTGACCTCCTCCTGCAGGCCCTCGGCCCGCGAGCACAGGCTGCGCTGCTCCTTCTCCTGGGGAGGGAGGGAGGGCACGGCCATGAGGGGACACCGTGTGACAGCGTGGCACCATGTGGCACCTCAGCTCAGTCTCTCACCGTGTGCCGTGCCTGCCGCCGCAGCTCGGTGTTCTCCTCCTCCAGCCGCTTCACCACGGCCTTCATGTCGTCCAGCTCCTCCACGGCTGCCCTGGCCTGCTCCAGTGCCTGCCGGCTGCTGCCAGGGGCAAATGGCGCTTCAGCCTTGCCAGGATGCAGACCCAGACCCCGCGCCCCTCGGGAGACCCTCGGGAGCACCTTCGCAGCTGCGCCTGGAGCTGTGCAATCTCCTCGGCCAGGCGGGTGTTGAGCTCCTCAGCCAGCTCGGCGTCCCGCTGCAGTTTGGCGTTCTGGGCCGCCAGCTGCCGGGTACGGCTCCGCAGCCCCGCGGCCTCGGCGCTGCTGGGGAGTCCCATAGATCCTGGCGTGCTCCTGGGAGCACGGCCAGGGATGGCAGGGTGTCCCCACAGCGGGCACTTACGGGCTGGTGGCATCCGTGTTGTCACCCTGGAGCTGGGCAGCTGCTGGGGATGCGTGTCCTTCGTCCTCTGCGGGATGGGGCACAGTGGGCTGTATTTGTGACCCCATTGGGCTGTGTTTGTGTCCCCATCGGGCTGGGTTTGTGTCCCCATCGGAGCTGTGTTTGTGTCCTCATTAGGGCCACCCCGACTCCCTTTTCCTGTGCCAACGCCCACCTGCTGGCACTGCTCCAGTGTCACCAGTGGCCATGTCCTGCTCCTCGGCCCTGCAGGGACGGAGCCGCGGGTCAGCACCACTGACCGGTGTGGCTGGCACCAGGCACCGTGCCCATCTATTTCTGGGCACTGACCCATCCTGCCGGCACGCTGCGATCCAGGCGCCCATGGCGCTGCGGAACCGGCTCCAGTCCAGCGCCGTGCCCGCGGCTGCGGGGTCCAGTGCCCTCTGCAGCGCCCGCAGCCGCCCGTCGTGCCCACTGTGCCCGGTCATGGCCGCCACGTACTCCACCACGCGCTGCGGCTGCACCAGCCCTGTGCGGATGGACCGAGGGCTCAGGGACCACCACCTCAGTTTGGTTGCAGCCACCGAGGCCCCAGCGGCTTCGGCTACCTGTACGCTCGGGGTCGCAGGCAGAGAAGGTGCAGTCCAGGGCGAACTCGTCCGAGCAGCCGCTCTCGGCAGGGGCTGAGGGGGGGACACGCGTTATGGAGGGGTCGGCGCCTCGCCCCCCACCCCTCTCCCTCATGGTGCCCGCACCTGGCAGGGGGATGGCGGCGCCCGGGGCGCAGGGAAGCTCTGCAGCCATGGTGTTCAGGGGTGCTCCGGGGCGGTGTCGAGGGTCTCGGGGGGTCCCGGGAGCGCCGTTGAGGGGTTGAGGGGGAGCCGGTGAGGGGGGCGGGAATCGCCTCACGGCGAGGAGAGGGGCGGGGCTTGGCGCGAGCCCTTCCCGCTCAGAGAGAAAGGGGCGTGGTCAGAGGGAAGGGGCGTGGCCCTGCTGCTCCGCGCGCTCCCGGTCCCGTCCCGGTTCCGCTGCTTCCCAACGGCTTTTATTGAAGCACAAAACCCTCCGCGCTTCCCCCCGACACCACCCCGGCCCCCTCAGAGCCCTCGCAGCAGCTTCTCGTTGCGGGAGTCCAAGTTCCGGAGCAGGAACATCGACAGCATCAGCAGGGAGAGCTGGCAGCAGAGAGCAGGATCAGCTCCTCCCAATCCCTCGGACCCCTTACTCCCCTCCCGGCCACCCTGAGCCCCCTCCGACCCTTCTAGACACCCTGAATCCCCTAGGACCCTCCCCTGAACCCTCCCTGGCCCCCCCAGCCCACCCCACCTGTGGTCCCACAGCCTTCCAGCCACCCCCAGGCCCCCTGAGCTCAGCCCCCCGCCCCAGGGCATCCCCCCACAGCCTTCCGAGCACCCCCAGCTCAGCCCCCCCCCACCAGGGCATCCCCCCACAGCCCTCCGAGCACCCCCCGCCCCAGGGCATCCCCCTACCTCCCCCAGGCCAATGCCGACGCAAGCCCCCACGATGGTGACCAGGTTTCCGGCCAGCCAGCTCTGGACTCTCTCCTTGCAGCCCTGGGGTGACAGCTGGGGGGTCACTTGGAGCCCCCCCCGGAGCTCCGGGACCCCCCGATTGCCCCGTGCCTCACCGTGGGGAAGGTGTCCTGGGGGGCGGCCGTGGGGCAGCGGCCGTGGGGGAGCACCCACGGGCTCCCGTGGGTGCCGTTGGGTGCCCTGAGGCAGGAGCAGGCGATGGCTCTGTCCCTGTCCCCATCCCTGGTGGCCTCATCGTACTGCTCCCAGTCCTGAGGTCCCTTCCACCCACAGCAGCCAAGCTGGGGAGGGGGCAGAGGGTCAGTGTGGTGGCCGAGGGGTGGTCCTGGGCTCCTTTTGGGGGGAGGGCATCTCACCTGCTGCTGGACAGCGTCCCAGCTCTCATGAGGGTCCCCAGGTGGTCCCTGGGCTGGGTACCCCCGGATCAGCTCCTCGGCGTAGGTGGCCACCTTGGCAGCCAGCTGGGGACAGGGGTCAGCACAGCCTCGCCCCCCGACCCCCAGCGTCCCACCCTGATGCCAGGGTCCCCCCCAGCTGGGACGGGGCCCCCGCACTCACAGTGGCGCGCTGCGTGTAGACGATGATGGCCATGGTGATCTGGGCAGCGAGGAGCAGCAGCAGCAGCCCGAAATACTTTGGGGACAAACGGGGGGGATGGGGGTCAGCCGGACCTGCCCCCCAGCCCCTCCGGGGTCAGCCGGACCTGCCCCCCAGCCCCTCCCCAGCCCACAGGGTCGCCCCCTCCCCGCTGCTGTCCCCCCCGGTGCAGGATGTGGTGGCACCACGTGTCCCTGCGGTCACCCCAGGAAGTTGCAGCACAGCCACCCCGCACCCTCCCGGTTCCCCGAATCCCCCCGGACCCCCCCGAGCCCCCCGACTCACCATCCCCAGCATGGCCTTGACCTCCTTGAGGGCCCCCAGGCAGCCCAGGAAGCCCAGGAGCATGGTGGCCATGCCGACCCCCGAGAAGCCATAGGAGCAGTGCCTCAGGCTGAGCAGCGGCGACCCTGGGGACACCGAGGGGGGGTCAGGCACCCTCTGGGGGTGCCGCAGCTCTCGGGGTGCCCCCCGATTTGGGGGTGCCTTACCCAGCACGGCGGCGAAGCTCTGCCGGTCGAACAGGACCCAGAAGCTGAAGGCGAGGAGGAGGACGCCCAGGAACTGGGGGGGAGCCCAGGTCAGGACATGGGGGACCCCCAGTGCCCCCCAGCACCGGGAGGCCCCCCCGGGTCCCCTCAGGTCCCCCCATATCCCCCCTGCCCCCCCTCCCCCAAGCCCCACTCACGAAGAAGAAGAGGTTGAGGAGGAAGAGGAAGCACTTGGTGCAGCCCAGGCAGCTTTTGGGGCTCATGGCCGCACTTCGGGGGTCGCACCCGCACGGACCCCGAGCCCACGCCGAGCCCGAACCGTCCCCGGGCCCCGGTTCCCCTCCCGCCCCGCCCGGTGCCGCCACCTCGGGAACGGCGGGAAGCGCCGGGGACGGCGGAAGCGCCGCGGGGGCGTCGCCCCGGGACCCCCACGGACGGCGGGGGCCGTGACCCCGGTGTGACCCCCGGTGTGACCCCCGGTGTGACTCCCGGGAGCGGGGTCGTGACCCCCGGTGTGACCCCTGGGACCGGGCGGTGACCCCGGGGGTCCCGGGGGGCTGCGGGGGCGGGGCCGAATCCGGTAGGGGGCGGGGCCGGACAATGAGTGACGGGCAAAAGGGAGGGGCCTGCACAAGGGGCGTGACCGAGCAATGAGTGACGGGTCAGGGGGCGGAGCCTCCCCGGGGGGGCATGGCCTCACATCAGCCCCGCTCCCGATCCGCTCACGTGAGGCAGCGTCCCGGCCCCGCCGGTGTCACGTGACGGCGGCGGGGCCCACGTGTTCCGGGCGCGATGGCGGCGGCGGCGGCTTCGGCCCAGCGGGGCGGCGGCGGAGGCGGAGGAGGCGGCAGCGATCCCGGAGCCGATCCCGGAGCCGGGGCCGGCGGCGGCGAGCCCGCCCCGCCACCAGGGGGCGGCGGTGAGTGGGGGGAGCGGCAGGACCGGCGGCGGGGCGCGGCCTGCGCGGCCCGGGGAGGCGGCGGCGGCAGCCGGCGTCGGTGGGCGGCCCGGTGAGCACCCCGCTGTCCGCAGGGGCCTCCTCGGACCAGATCATGCAGACTGGGGCGATCCTGCTGCGGGCGTGAGTAGGGGAGCGGCGGGAGAACGGGCGGGGCCGGGGGGGACAAGGGGCGGCTTGGGGACACCGCGGGGGGACTTGGGACCGGGAGGGGACTGGGGGGGACACGGGGGCGGACTTGGGGACTTGGGACAGGGAGGGGACTGGAGAGGACACGGGGGCGGACTTGGGGACTTGGGACAGGGAGGGGACTCGGGGGGACACCGGGGGAAGTTGGGGGACACAGGAAGGACATGGGACTGGGAAGGGACTTGGGGGGGACACGGGAAGCGGGGAGGACTTGGGACCCGGAGGGGACTGGGGGGACAAGGGGGGGGACTTGGGGCAACAGGAAGGACTTGGGACTGGGAAGGGACTTGGGGGGGACAGGGTGTGGGGGGACTTGGGACTGGGAGGGGACTGGGGGGGACATGGGGGGAGCTTTGGGGACACGGGGTGCGGGGGGACTTGGGGGACACAGGGGGGACTTGGGGGACACAGGGTGTGGGCGGGACTTGGGACTGGGAGGGGACTTGGGGAGAACTTGGGACTGGGAAGGGACTGGGGGATAAGGGGGGGACTTAGGATTGGGAGGGGACTGGGGGGGACACAGGGTGAGGGGGGACACGATGGGACTTGGGGAGTAGTGGGGACTTGGGACTGGGAAGGGACTGGGGGGACATGATGGGAGCTTGGGACTGGGAGGGGACTGGGGAGGTCACAGGGTGAGGGGGGATTTTGGGGACATAGGGAGGGAGGGAGGGAGGGGCACTTGGGACTGGGAGGGAACCTTGGGGGTCTTGTGGGGATTCTGGGGGGACACAGAGTGTGGGGGGGAACTCAAAGCTTGGGGCGGGGCTTGAGAGGATGCAGAGCTGTGGGGACACAGGGAGTGAGGGGGGAGTTAGGGGGACACGAGAGGATCCCAGGGGCCTTGAGAAGGCCCTGGACACGGGGGTGAGCTGTGACCCTGGGGGGAAGGTGGGACCGAGGGACGGAGGGCCGGGGTCCCCTGGAGCCGGGGGGTCACCCAGAGCACCGGGGGGTCCCAGGTTCGTGCGGGACCGCGTGCAGCGCTGCGGGGACCCCCAGGCCGTGGCGCTGAGCGAGGCCGAGCTGGGCCAGCCCCAGCCCAGCAGCCCCGACACCAAACGCCTCAGCGAGTGCCTGCGCCGCATCGGCGACGAGCTGGACAGCAACATGGAGCTACAGAGGTGGGCAGCTCGGCTGCTCCCCGGGGGCAAAGCTGGGATTTGGCGGGGGGGGGGGGGGGGGGGGGATTTGGCGGGGGGGGGGGGGGGGGGGGATCCTGCGGTTCCACCCCCGATGTGGGGGTGGCTGGGGGGGGTGGGGTGTCTCGGTGACCCCCCCAGAATGAGCTGACCAGAATTTACTCCCGGCCCTTGTTGTCCCCCCTGCCCACCGTGCCCTGCCCCAGGATGATCGAGCAGGTGGGCTGTGACGCCCCCAAGAAGCTTTTCTTCCGCGTGGCCAGGGAGATGTTTGCCGATGGCACCTTCAACTGGGGCCGCGTGGTCGCCCTCTTCTACTTTGCCTGCAAGCTGGTGCTCAAGGTGGGTGTGGAGCCCCCCCAAAGGCCTCCCCGGGGCCCTCTGAGCCCCCCGAAGGGCCTTCCCGGCCCCTCTGAGCCCCCTGCTCTGCCCCGGCAGGCTCTGTGCACCAAGGTCCCGGAGCTGGTCCAGACCATCCTGCGCTGGACCATGGAGTATCTGCAGGAGCACGTGCTGGCCTGGATCCAGGCCCAGGGTGGATGGGTGAGACCCCAAAGCCCCCCATTCCTTGGGGGTCTGTGCCCCTGACCCCTCCCTTGTACCCCAACCCCCCCATTCCTCGGGGGGCCGTGCCCCTGTTTGGCAATCTCCCTTCCCCAATGTTCCCTTTTACCCCAAATTTGCCCCAAATTTACCCCCAAATTACCCCAAATCCTCCATCCCCCCTTTCCCAGCTGCCCTGGGCTGGTTGTTCTAGGGGGGTGGGGGGAGGTTTGGGACCCCCCAGCACAGGGTGCTGACCTCGTCCCCCCCGTGCCCCCCCAGGAAGGGCTCCTGTCCCACTTCGGGACCCCCACCTGGCAGACCATCACCATCTTCGCCGCCGGTGTGCTCACGGCCTCGCTGACCATCTGGAAGATGTCCTAGACTCTCGGGGGGGGCCAATTTCTGTCCCCCCCCCTCCTGGGACCCCCCCCCGGACTGGCCCTGCCGGCAGGGATGGTGCTGACCCCGGGCCCGGGGGGTTTTTAACCAACACCGCTTGCTCACCTGGATTTTGGGGCGGTGGTCGAGCTGGGGGGGACCCTCCCCTCCATCCCCCAGACCCCCCCAGAGGCCACAGCTGGGATTTGGGGGGGTTTTGGGGGGTCGGGGACCCCCCCAGCCCTGCCCTGCCCTTGGTTTGTGGTGCTTCGAGTGGGGGGGGGGAAGGGGGGGGAATCCTGCGGTTCCACCCCCGATGTGGGGGTGGCTGGGGGGGGTGGGGTGTCTCTGTGACCCCCCCAGGATGACCTGGGGGGTGGGGGGGGGGGGGTTGGGTTACAGCCATGGCTGTAGGGTGAGTATTTATTGGGGGTCCCCGCCCCCCAAAAAGGGCCCCCCCAGGTGCAATACCCCCCTCCCGGGGCGGGGGCTCTCAGGGTGGGGGGGGGCCACACCCCCTGTTTACACCCCCTCCCCCCCTCCCGGTTTTTGGAGGTCCCCCCGTGTCCCCCACCCCCTCCCACGGTGCTCTCGGCGGTGACGTCACAGGGAACCGCCCCTCCCCAAAATAGGGGGGCCCCCCCTCTCTGCCCCCCCCGCCCCCAAAATCGCTTTTCTCCGTCGTGGATTTTTCTTCTCTTTTTTTGTACCTTGGTTTTTGTATCTCGGGAATTTCCATGGAAATTAAAAAAAAAAAAGGGGAACGCGGAGCTTCCTGGGCGTGCCCCCCCCCCCCCCCGCAAACAAAACCTCGGGGGTCTCGGGGTGCGGTAGGGGAGGGGGGGACAGGAATTTTGGGGGGGGGGCAGCGCCGCTTTCACTTTCGCTTTTCCCACCTGGCTTGGGGGGGGGGGGGGGGCGCCTGCGGGGCCGTTTTGGGGGGTGGGGTCAGGGGGGGTCAGGGGCCCCTCCCCCTTTTGTCCAACAACATCTCGGGGTTGGGGGTCCCGCCTGATGGGGGAGGGGTGGGGAAGGGTCCTTCCCCCCCACCTTCCCCCCCCCCCCTTTCCCCGCAGGGCCATTTGGGGTCCGTGTGTGGGGGAGGGGCGTCCCGGGGTTCACTGAGCGGCCATGGGAGGGGGGGTTTGGGGTGGGGGTCCCACATCTGGACCCTTCCCCACGGGGCCGCCTCCCTCCTGCAGCGCAGCCTCTGGATCTCGGGGACAAAAGGATTTTGGGGTGAATTCGGGGGATTTTGGGGGTGATTTCCCCCGGGTGTGGGGGTGACTTCGGGGGGCTTTGGGGGGGTGGTCCCCCCCCGAGTATGGGGGTGGCTTTGAGGGGGAGGCTCCCAGTTCCCCGCAGTCCCGGGGCGGCGGAAACGCGGAGTCAGCGCTGCCAAGTTCCTCTTTTATGGTCCCGGCGCTGAGTCAGCTCCTTCCGCACCCTACAGCCCGCTAAACTCCGATTAGTGGGAGTCACCCGGCACCCCCCGACCCGCCGGGACACCCCAAAACCGCCCCCCGGCTTCCCCTGTGTCCCCCGACCCACCGCACCGGTGAACAGCGGCTCTGCCCCAGCCCCCAACTCCGATTAACGGGCAACCTGCGCCCCAGCACACCCCAAAACCGCCCCTCGGCTCCTCTCCTGTGCCCTCCTGTGCCCCCCCAGCCCCTCCCCAGTCCCCCTGTGCCCCCCAACTCCTCCCCAGCCCCCCCCGTGCCCCCCCCCCCACCGGTGAACCGCGGTCTCCCCCAGCCCCCCCTCTCCTGGTCACCCCACTCATGGGGGGCGCACAAGGGTGGGGTGGAACCCCCCCATCCCCCGACCCCCCCAAAATCCTGCCCAGTCATGCTGACTGCGGGGCCGTGTGACAAACGGGGACAAGGGCCAAGGCCACCCGGGTCTTCCCGGGTGAAAAGGGGGCGGGCGGGGGGGGCGCCCCCTTCTCTCCGCCCCCGCGGCGGGGAAGGGACATAAACTCCCCCCGGCGGACGTTGAGCGGCCACAGCCGCGTTCTCGCTTCAACAGTGCTTGAACGGAACCGGCTGCTCGCGGCTCCGTCCGTCCATCCGTCCGTCCCGCCGCTCCCGAGCCGCTCCGTCCGTCCGTCCGTCCGGCCGCGCCGCCATGGAGTCCCAGGTCCGCCAGAATTACCACCGCGACTGCGAGGCCGCCGTCAACCGCATGGCCAACATGGAGCTCTACGCCTCCTACGTCTACCTGTCCATGGTAGGGGGGCTCGGGACCCCCGGGGCTTGGGGGACCCCCTTGGTGCGCCCCAAAGTCCCGCCCCGCCCCGCTGATGGCAGGGCGGAATCCCAGGAATTTGGGGGGTGGGGAGAGGTCCTGGGAGGCTCCCCCTGACCTCTCCTCCCTCCCCTAGGGCTTCTACTTCGATAGGGACGACGTGGCTTTGTCGCGACTGTCGCGGTTCTTCCTGGAGCAGTCGCGGGAGGAGCGGGAGCACGCCGAGGGGCTGCTGCGCTTCCAGACCAACCGCGGCGGCCGCGTCCTGCTGCAGGACATCAAGGTGCGTGTCCGGGGGATCGAGGTGGGCTACGTGGCCCACCTGGGCCCCTCCCGGTGACCGCGGTGCCCCGCAGAAGCCGGAGCGGGACACCTGGGGCTCGGCGCTGGAGGCGGTGGAGGCGGCGCTGCAGCTGGAGAAGTCGGTGAACCAGGCGCTGCTGGAGCTGCACGCCCTGGCTGCCGAGAAGGGAGACCCCCACGTGAGTGAGACCCCCCCCGGCTTCGGCCGCCCTCCTCCTCCTCCTCCTCAAGGGTCTGACGCCCCCTCCCCAGCTCCCAGTGCTCCCAGTTCCTCCCTTTTCCCACGGGATCGCCCTGGGGATCCAGACGGAGGGGGGATCCTGCGGTTCCACCCTCTGATGTGGGGCTGGGGGGGTCGCTGTGACCCCCCTAGAATCACCTGGGGGGGTGGGGGGCACGGTTACAGCCATGGCCGTACGGTGAGTATTTCCTGGGGGTCCTCACCCCCCAGAAAGGGCCCCCCCAGGTGCAATACCCCCCTCCTGGTGCAGAGGCTCTGTCCACCCTCCCTCTCCAAGGGAAGTGTTTGAGATCTCCCGTTGCTCCGGGGTCCCTCACCTCCCCCAGACCCTCGGCCCTGCCTGACCCTCCCGTGTCCCGCAGCTCTGTGACTTCCTGGAGTCGCACTACCTGGACGAGCAGGTGAAGGCCATCAAGGCTCTGGGTGACCACGCCACCAACCTGCGCCGCCTCAACAACGGCGGGGGGGCCTCGAGCGGCCTGGGCGAGTACCTGTTCGACCACCTGAGCCTGGAGGAGCGCAGCTGAGCCTCCCCGTGCCACCACCGTCCCCCCGAGCCCCCAGACCCTCGTAACCCCTGCCCCAGCCAAGGGGGCCCTGCCTGCTGGGCTCTCCCAGCATGATGCCCATAAAGGGTCTGTCTCTGCCTCCTCTGTTCTTGTCTCCTCCGACATTTTCTCCCCTCCACACAGGGGAATTGGGGTGGTGGGGTTAGTGGGGGCTGGCATGGGGTGGGGGGGTGGCAGGGCCCCTTCAGGGATGGGACAAATTTGTAGGAGTTTGGGGCGTTGCTGAGTAGGGAGGTCTGAGGAAAACCAGAAGGGGCTCCTGACCACAGGAAGGTGAGCCTTGGACTTGAGTGTCTTGGGACCAAGGTTTAGAGAATGGATCTGGCCATGCTAGGCCAGCCAAAGCCACAGTTCCTTGCAGCTTTGCCCCGTTTGCAAATTAAGGAGGCAGAAGGTGATTCGGGGCCACGGACCCCTGGACACCAACGCTGGATAAGGATATTTTAGGGTTTTTTTTTCCCTGGGAAACAAAACTCAGGTTCCTGGTGCCAGTTTGCAGGAGGCGTTTGGCACTGCCAGGGCAAACAGAGTTTTATTTTGCTGCAGCTTTGGTCTGGAAGAAATGGAGTGCCCCATGCTAAGCCTTGCCTCCTCCCCTCAGGCCTCTTCTGCCGTGTCCCCTCCTTCACCCCTCACCCCTACTCAAACTTCCAGCCCATCCCACCCCTGCCCCATCCCTCAGTGCCCCCACCGCCCACCCGTGACTCCCTGCAGGAGGGGAGGGGGCTGCAGGGTGACACCAGGGGCTGAGGGGAGGGGGCTGCAGGGTGACACCGGAGGCTGAGGGGAGGGGGCTGCAGGGTGACACCAGGGGCAGCTGAGAGGCAGAAGAGGCATTTAGGAGAAGAGGGGGGGCTCCGGGGTGGCACAGAGACACTGAGGGGCTGCAGTGGGGAACTTGGGAGTGCCTTGAGGGGCAAAGTGGGGGGTGCCTGAGGGGGACAGGTGAGCCACCCCTCACACCACCCCTCACCTCACCCTAAAATACCCCTAACCAGGTGGAGAGTGCACGGTGGAGGTCAGGGGGCCAAGGGACAGTGTGGGGGGGTTTGGGGTGGCACACAGACGTTGTGGGGGGCTTGGGGTGACACACAGACATTGTGGGGGGGGTTTGGGGTGGCGCACAGACGTTGTGGGGGGCTTGGGGTGGCACACAGACGTTGTGGGGGGCTTGGGGTGACACACAGACATTGTGGGGGGGGTTTGGGGTGGCACACAGACGTTGTGGGGGGCTTGGGGTGGCACACAGACGTTGTGGGGGGGGTTTGGGGTGGCGCACAGACGTTGTGGGGGGCTTGGGGTGGCACACAGATATTGGGGGGGCTTGGGGTGGCACACAGACGTTGTGGGGGGCTTGGGGTGACACACAGACATTGTGGGGGGGGCTTGGGGTGGCACACAGACGTTGTGGGGGGGGCTTGGGGTGGCACACAGACATTGGGGGGGCTTGGGGTGGCACACAGACATTGTGGGCTGAGGGGCAAAGGGGGGGGGGGGCTGGACCAGCACAGAGCTGACACTGAGGGTTAGGGGGGCAAAGGACACAGGGTACCAGGTAGTGTTGGGGTACTGGTGCAGCCCTCATGGTGGGACAGCCCCAGAACTCTCCCAGCAGGTGCAGGCAATTACCCCAATTAATAGGTAGAGATGATGTTTGGAGGCTACAGAGTTACAGGTAAGGGTTGAACAGTTTTTAGGGATTTTTTTTAGTTTTTTTTCAGGGCTTTTAATGGCTATTTTAGGGATTTTTTCTTTGCAGGAGTTTTTTAGGAATTGTCTGGGAATGTTTAGGATACCTTTAGAGCTTTTTCAGAGTTATAACAGAATTATTTTATGGTATTTTAAGGGCTGTCTTACTACTACTTGGAATTGTTAGGGGTGGTTTTGGGTATTCTTGGGACTTTTTTAGGACGACTTATAAGTTTCTCGGCCTTTTAGAGGAGTGTGGAGGGTATATGGAGAACTTTTTTAGGACTTTGGTATTTCTAAGGTTTTGAGGGGAATTTTTTAGGGTTTTTTTTAGAGTCTTATCAGGGCATTTTAAAGATTTAAGGGGTATTCTTAGAGCTCTTTTAGGATTATTTAAGGATTTTTTAAAGGTTCGTTGAGGATTTTCAGGGGTGTTTTAGGGGCTTTTTAAAAGTAGGGTATTTTTAGTGTATTTTGAGGCTATTTTTAGGTTTCTGTGGGGTGTTTAGGACACTTTGAAAACTAGGGCTTTTAAGGTAATTGATAGGATTTTTTAGGGTCCTTTCAGGGCATGACAGAGGCTGAGGGGCAGCTTGAGGGGCACTGTGGGGGCTTGAGGGTGACAGAGGCTGGGAGCTGAGTGAGGAAGAGGGGACAGCGGGTGACACACAGGGATGCTGAGGGTGGCAGGGGCAGCTGTAGGGTGACACAGAGAAGCTGGGGGCTGAGGGGCAAAGGAGAGGGGTCAAGGGTGACACACAGGGGCTGAGGGGCAGCTGAAGGGGCCTTGGGGGGCATAGGGGGGGCTTGAGGGTGACAGACAGAGCCTGAGGGCTGCTTGGCAAAAGGAAAAGGGCTCAGGTTGGTGTTTGGGGGCCTGTGGCCTAGAGTGGCCAGCTGCCTCCTGAAATTCCGCAATACACAGGATGCTTCCCCGACCCAAGCTGGCACCAGTGCCAACTTGGGCTGCTTTGACAGTGCTAAGTGTCTCCTGCAATCTACCATCAGTAACCTGGGCTAGTTTTGTTGGCCAGGGAAAAGGGCCAGCGCTGGTGTTCAGGGGCCTGTGGCCCAGAGTGGCCGGCTGCACGCTGAAAATTGGTCATTGTGCCGGATGTCTCCCAGACCCAAGCTGCCACCACCGTAAAGTCAGGCTGCTTTGTTAGTCTTAAGTGCCTCCTGAAAACCTTCCCCAGCTGTTCCTCATTGTTAAGGGTTTTGATTGAGGGAACAATTTCTCTTTTTTCGTTGCTGGAGGGATTTAAATTGAGGAGAACCCTTCTTTTCACAATATTTTTGGAGAATAAATTAAAGGGCAGAATTGGTTTATTTGCCATTTTATCAGTTTCAGTGGAGCTAACTGCCCCAGTTTCTCATTTTTACGGGTTCACTTGAAGGAAGCTCTTTTTCAGCATTTTAAGGATTTTAATATTAATTTCTGGGCACTCCTTCTGTGCCTTTGGACCAGCTATCTCAGAGAAGGGTGAGCCTGGCATGTACTTAACCATTATGCTGCCCAGGAGGTTTCTTGTTTTCTTATTTTTGTTTACAACGTAGATAGGCCGAATTAGGAGTCCCAAGGAGACTTACACTATTTACATCATTAGTATTCTTCTCCACCCTACTAGGTCACATGTGATATGCTACTTAGTGATCACTAAAGAATAATTATATAAGTTAACAGCAAATTACCCAATTTATCTAGCTATAATACCTAAACACAAAGTTTTATGTCTTAGCAGTTTTCTGCCCTTTTACTCCAAGTAGTTGTTGTAAAAAAGAAAGTGCTGTTATTTTTCTGAAGAATTTCCTTCTATAACAAGCCCTATACTCCCCTTGAACTCGAGTCAGAGGAGCCAAACAGCTGCAACTGCTCTGAGGGCTTTTATGCCCGGTGGGATTTGCCCCCTCCCTTTTCCCAGGTGCCACGGGAACGAGAGGCGGGCACCATCAGGGGTATATTAACCCCAGCCTTTGCTCAGAGCCTTCATTCCCCCTCTGGGATGTGCTGGGATCAGAGCTCTCCTCTCATTTCAGGTAAGAGGCTCTTTCAGCTTATTTCAGCTTGTTTTCAGCAGGTGTTTCTGGGCATCTAAAGCAACAGAGGCTTTGAAGATACTGTGAAGAAAACAGCATAGAATACAGGGAGTATTTAAGTTAATGATTTTGGGTTTTGTGTTTAGGGGTAGTGAAGTGCATTTGTAATTTCTGGTTTTTCTGGTTTTGTTCTGATTTTTTTTTTTTTTTTTTTTTTTTTTTTAGGAGGGGCACAGCTTCCAGATGCTCCAGGTTGTGTCAACTACAACGCTTTTCAGCAGATTCATCGTGTCCCAAGAGGGATCTGCCCAGTGTCCAAGATGATGTTTGAGATTGAGGCTTCAGGTGAGTTGAGGATTGTGACTAGGAGAGGGAGGGTGAGCGGGTATCCGGTTAGGAGTTATTGTTGGGGGGGTGGTTTTGAAGGCAGCAGGGTGAGAAAGGGTGTTTATTTGAGCCCCCCACCCCAGGCCTTTTAGAAGCCTAGCGGAGGCATTCACACGTCTTACAGCACACAAGGTCATCCACTGCACTCACAGGAATGCCATTTAACTTTGCCTTTCTCTAACCCAGGTGCCACTCACAATAACGGCCGCAGCCTTGGAATCAGGATGAAGCTGGAGCCTGAAGGAGCCAGGCACACTCAGGAGAGGGCAAGTAGCTGACTCACTGGGATTTGGCCCACATAACTCTGTACTCATACATTGGTTTTGTTTTTCTTTATTGTAGCTGACCGAGAGGCTAACAGGCGATCACGGGGCCCTCCGAGGCAGACTCATTTCAGGTGCAACGTGGATCCACGTCACCGATCATCCAAAAGATAAGTCAGGGCCACGGCCTGGAGATGGGACAATGGGAGAGCAGCGGGTCGGGAGTTCCTGGGACAGATTTAAAGATTAGCAGAGGGAAAAGCAATCTCCTCCAAGGGGCCTCTTAGGACAGCTGAAGGGAGAGGCTCTAATTTTGACGGCAGCTTTCAGGCGGGCAGCGCAGAACAGTTCCGGTCCCCGTCGTGTTGTCCGGCGTACCGTGTTACCTAGTGCGTCTTTGGGGTCCCTTTTGCCTTTTCCCCTCGAGACCCTCACCACAAGCATGCTGTGTTGTGTTTGTTGTCCCCCTGTTTGTCACGTTCTGTGTCACGGGTGTCCGCACATATTTGTGCCGGAGCCGCTCTGCCCTGCCCTGCCGCATAGCCTGCTGCAACAGGACAAGTCCCAGGGAGTTGCAGTTTGTGGGGTGCTGCCAGACTCTAGATGATATTCCTAGGTAGACAGAAGATGTTTGGAGCTGTGAAGTTATCCTGCAGGCCTTTGACTTTTGTCCTCGCTTTCTTTCAGACGCAGAAGGATAAAATCCAGGGCAAAATCCATCCACCCATCGCGGGTGAGGAGGTTCCCCCAAGCAGGTCAGTCACCGTTTGTCTCTGCAGGGAGAGTGTAAAGTGTGACTTTGTTCCAGCTCTGTTCTTTTTCTTTTTAGGAAGTAAAGCTGGATATCAGCAGTCAAGGTGAGGTGGGCAAGGTGAGCATTGAGTAGGGTACAGAAGCAGTTGTTATTGCTCCAGTCTCACTTTCCGGTGTAACTCTAAGCATCCGTTCCTGTGTTTTCATCAGCCTCGGAGCGCGGCCGAAGGGTGCGGCCCCAGGAGCCAGGCATTCTTAGGAGAACGGTGAGTCGCAGAATTGTGGGGTTTTGGCCAGTGTGCTGCAGAGATCATGCATTGATATTTGGATTTCTTTCATGTAGCTGACTAAGAAACAACAGGGAGTTGTTGAACAACAGTGCCAGCAGGAACTTCCCAGATGTTGAGGCCGCCTTCTGTTGCACCTGACACGGACCTGCATCCCCAGATGTCTGAGAGATAAGTAGAGGGCTACAACCCACAGAGGGGATGAAAGCGGGGCGCAGTGTAGGGACCCACCGGGAGGGATTTTTGAGTCTCCTTTGGAGATAGGGGCTGTCCATGGAGCGGCCCCTTAGGCCCCATAAAAGCAAAGCCTGGCTTTGGCATCACAGTGCTGAGGTGAGCAGGGCAGAGCAGTCCCGGTGTGTATCGTGTCACTTGTCTTTTGTATATTATGTGTGTTTGCATATGTCATGTCCTTTACCTTAGGCCTTGGAGGGGCCTGTCAGAACCCTGGCATCATTGTTAGCATCTGCGATCTCTGCATTCCTCGGCCTGGCACCAATGCCATAGAACTTTTGCCTCAGGAGCTCAGACAGGCATCAGACTCTCTTGTCTCTTTAGAAGCATCCGGTCAGATGTCTTTTCAGGTCTTGTTCTGAGCTGTATGGACAGCTCTGCCCCGCCAGGATCCATTATGGCGGACTAGGACTGGAAGAACGTGAGGGCAGGTAGAGGCTTCTGGCCGTAGGATTCTCGGGCATCCATCTTTGCAGTTCTTGGAATAAATCATTCGGTTAGCATCTTCTTCCTCCAGGTTTCTCTGAGCCTCATCAGCTCACCATTGGTGTCTCCTCAGTCATTTCCTTTTGCATTCTCTCAGTCCTCGCAGCCATTTTCCTTGCCAGGAGATTTCTGTCCATGTTGTGTCCCCGTTGTCTGTCACGTCCTGTCTGTCCCGTGTCACGGGTGTCTGCACACAATTGTGCCGGAGCTGCTCTGCCCTGCTGCATAGCCTGGTGTGCAGTAGGAGAAGTCCCGGGGACTTGAAGTTTGTAATGTGTTGTGTAGTTGGACTCTAGATGCCATTCCTAGATGGACCTAAGGTGTTTGCAGCTTTTGAGTTATCCTGCAGGTGTTTGACATATGTTCTGACTTTCTTTCAGGTGCAGATGCATTGCACCCATGGCAGAGCCCCCCATCCTGGGTGAGGGGGTTCCCGCAAGCAGGTCAGTCACCATTTGTTTCTGCAGGGGGAGTGTCAAGTGTGGCCCTGTTACAGCTTTTTTTTTTTGTCTTTATTTTTAGGAAGTATAGCTGGATCCCAGAAATCAAGTTCAGGAGAGCAAGGTGATCAGTAGCATTTCTTTTTGCTGAGGTCTGAATTCCTGGGGCAAGTCTAAGTCTCCATTCTCGTTTTTGTGGTCTAGGCAATCCACTCGGAGCCTGCCGAGCCCCCGTCACCAGCCAGCCGATGCACCGGGTTCCCTGCACGTGTGAGCCCTGTGGATGCGTTACAGGACCTGGTGATGAAGCCCAGAACTTTTCTATTTAAAGGTGCCATCCAGGTGGCCTTGGGCAGGTGCCAAGGAGTTGTGGTGAGTCGGGGAAGTAGGGAGGAGGAGTGAGGGTCCCCTCAGGTTTCAGCCATGCCAAATCACCTCATCTCCTCTTAGCCCAGGCTTACCCCCTGTGACGACGGCTTCGGTCTCTGAGCGTGCCCGAAGGGTGCGGCCCCAGGAGCCGGGCATTCTTAGGAGAACGGTGAGTCGCAGAATTGTGGGGTTTTGGCCAGTGTGCTGCAGAGATCATGCGTTGATATTTGGATTTCTTTCATGTAGCTGACTAAGAGACAACAGGGAGTTGTTGAACAACAGTGCCAGCAGGAACTTCCCAGATGTTGAGGCCGCCTTCTGTTGCACCTGACACGGACCTGCATCCCCAGATGTCTGAGAGATAAGTAGAGGGCTACAACCCACAGAGGGGATGAAAGCGGGGCGCAGTGTAGGGACCCACCGGGAGGGATTTTTGAGTCTCCTTTGGAGATAGGGGTGTCCATGGAGCGGCCCCTTAGGCCCCATAAAAGCAAAGCCTGGCTTTGGATCACAGTGCTGAGGTGAGCAGGGCAGAGCAGTCCCGGTGTGTATCGTGTCACTTGTCTTTTGTATATTATGTGTGTTTGCATATGTCATGTCCTTTACCTTAGGCCTTGGAGGGGCCTGTCAGAAACCCTGGCATCATTGTTAGCATCTGTGATCTCTGCATTCCTCGGCCTGGCACCCAGGCCCTAGAACTTTCGCCTCAGGAGCTCAGACAGGCATCAGACTCTCTTGTCTCTTTAGAAGCATCCGGTCAGCTGTCTTCTCAGGTCTTGTTCTGAGCTGTGTGGACAGCTCTGCCCCGCCAGGATCCATTATGGCGGACTAGGACTGGAAAGAACGTGAGGGCAGGTAGAGGCTTCTGGCTGTAGGATTCTCGGGCATCCATCTTTGCAGTTCTTGGAATACATCATTTGGTTAGCATCTTCTTCCTCCAGGTTTCTCTGAGCCTCATCAGCTCACCATCGGTCTCCCCTCAGTCATCTCCTTTTGCATTCTCTCAGTCCTCGCAGCCATTTTCCTTGCCAGGAGATTTCTGTCCGTGTTGTGTCCCCGTTGTCTGTCACGTCCTGTCTGTCCTGTGTCACGGGTGTGTGCACACACAATTGTGCCGGAGCTGCTCTGCCCTGCTGCATAGCCTGGTGCAATAGGAGAAGTCCCGGGGACTTGAAGTTTGTAATGTGGGGTGTAGTTGGACTCTAGGTGGGATTTGTAGATGGACACAGGCTATCTGGAGCTCTTAAGTTATCCTGCAACAGTTTGACTCTTGTCCTGACATTTTTTTCAGATTCAGATGGATTAAATGTGTGCCAGAAGGCCCCATCCCGGGTGAGTGGTTTCCCCTGAGCAGGTGAGGCACCATTTGTCTCTGCAGCAGAAGTGTATGTGGTGACTCTGTTACAGCACTGTTCTTTGTCTTTCTTTTTAGGAAGTAAATCTGGATACCAGCAGTCAAGGTGAGCAGTGGAGAGAAGTAGCTGTTATTGCTCAGGTCTCAGTTTCCGGTGCTGCTCTAAGCTTCCATTCTCTTTTTTGTGCTTTAGGCAATCCACTCGGAGCCTGCCAAGCCCCCATCACCAGCCGGCCGATGCACCGGGTTCCCTGCACGTGTGAGCCCTGTGGATGCGTTACAGGACCTGGTGATGAAGCCCAGAACTTTTCTATTTAAAGGTGCCATCCAGGTGGTCTTGGGCAGGTGCCAAGGAGTTGCGGGGAGTCGGGGAAGCAGGGAGGAGGAGCGAGGGTCTGCTCAGGTTTCAGCAATTCCACATCACCTCGTCTCCTCTTACCCCAGGCTTACCCCGTGACAATGACATCAGCCTCGAAGCGTGGCCGAAGGGTGCGGCCCCAGGAGCCGGGCATTCTTAGGAGAACCGTGAGTGGCAGAATTGTTGGGTTTTGGCCAGTGTGCTGCAGAGATCATGCATTGATATTTGCATTTCTTTCATGTAGCTGACTAAGAAACAACAGGGAGTTGTTGAACAACAGTGCCAGCAGGAACTTCCCAGATGTTGAGGCTGCCTTCTGTTGCACCTGACACGGACCTGCATCCCCAGATGTCTGAGAGATAAGTAGAGGGCTACGACCCACAGAGGGGATGAAAGCGGGGCGCAGGGCAGGGACCCACCGGGAGGGATTTTTGAATCTCCTTTGGAGGTGGGGGTGTCCATGAAGTGGCCCCTTAGGCCCCATAAAAGCAAAGCCTGGCTTTGGATCACAGTGCTGAGGTGCGCAGGGCAGAGCAGTCCCGGTGTGTATCGTGTCACTTGTCTTTTGTGTATTATGTGTGTTTGCATATGTCATGTCCTTTACCTTAGGCCTTGGAGGGGCCTGTCAGAAACCCTGGCATCATTGTTAGCATCTGCGATCTCTGCATTCCTCGGCCTGGCACCAATGCCATAGAACTTTTGCCTCAGGAGCTCAGACAGGCATCAGACTCTCTTGTCTCTTTAGAAGCATCCGGTCAGATGTCTTTTCAGGTCTTGTTCTGAGCTGTATGGACAGCTCTGCCCCGCCAGGATCCATTATGGCGGACTAGGACTGGAAAGAACGTGAGGGCAGGTAGAGGCTTCTGGCCGTAGGATTCTCGGGCATCCATCTTTGCAGTTCTTGGAATAAATCATTCGGTTAGCATCTTCTTCCTCCAGGTTTCTCTGAGCCTCATCAGCTCACCATTGGTGTCTCCTCAGTCATTTCCTTTTGCATTCTCTCAGTCCTCGCAGCCATTTTCCTTGCCAGGAGATTTCTGTCCATGTTGTGTCCCCGTTGTCTGTCACGTCCTGTCCCGTGTCACGGGTGTCTGCACACAATTGTGCCGGAGCTGCTCTGCCCTGCTGCATAGCCTGGTGTGCAGTAGGAGAAGTCCCGGGGACTTGAAGTTTGTAATGTGTTGTGTAGTTGGACTCTAGATGCCATTCCTAGATGGACCTAAGGTGTTTGCAGCTTTTGAGTTATCCTGCAGGTGTTTGACATATGTTCTGACTTTCTTTCAGGTGCAGATGCATTGCACCCATGGCAGAGCCCCCCATCCTGGGTGAGGGGGTTCCCGCAAGCAGGTCAGTCACCATTTGTTTCTGCAGGGGGAGTGTCAAGTGTGGCCCTGTTACAGCTTTTTTTTTTTGTCTTTATTTTTAGGAAGTATAGCTGGATCCCAGAAATCAAGTTCAGGAGAGCAAGGTGATCAGTAGCATTTCTTTTTGCTGAGGTCTGAATTCCTGGGGCAAGTCTAAGTCTCCATTCTCGTTTTTGTGGTCTAGGCAATCCACTCGGAGCCTGCCGAGCCCCCGTCACCAGCCAGCCGATGCACCGGGTTCCCTGCACGTGTGAGCCCTGTGGATGCGTTACAGGACCTGGTGATGAAGCCCAGAACTTTTCTATTTAAAGGTGCCATCCAGGTGGCCTTGGGCAGGTGCCAAGGAGTTGTGGTGAGTCGGGGAAGTAGGGAGGAGGAGTGAGGGTCCCCTCAGGTTTCAGCCATGCCAAATCACCTCATCTCCTCTTAGCCCAGGCTTACCCCCTGTGACGACGGCTTCGGTCTCTGAGCGTGCCCGAAGCGTGCGGCCCGAGCAGCTGAGCGTTCTTAGGAGCACGGTGAGTAGCAGACTTGTGGGGTTTTGGCCGAGGGGCTGCCAAGATCGGGCACTGATGTTTGGTTTTCTTTAATACAGCTGTCTAAGAGACACCAGCCCGGTGCCAGCAGGACCTTCCCGGCTGACGAGGCGGCCTTTCTTCGCACCCGAGACCGGCATCCCCAGCTGTGCGAGAGATAAGTAGAGGGCTACGACCCACAGAGGGGATGAAAGCCGGGGGCTGGTTTGGGAATTACTGGGAGGGGTTTTTGAGTCTCCTTTGCAGATGGGGCTGTCCCTGAAGCGGCCCCTTAGGCCCCATAAAAGCAAAGCCTGGCTTTGGATCACAGTGCTGAGGCGCGCAGGGCAGAGCAGTCCCGGTGTGTATCGTGTCACTTGTCTTTTGTGTATTATGTGTTGTTTGGATATGTCATGTCCTTTACCTTAGGCCTTGGAGGGGCCTGTCAGAAACCCTGGCATCATTGTTAGCATCTGTGATCTCTGCATTCCTCGGCCTGGCACCCAGGCCCTAGAACTTTCGCCTCAGGAGCTCAGACAGGCATCAGACTCTCTTGTCTCTTTAGAAGCATCCGGTCAGATGTCTTCTCAGGTCTTGTTCTGAGCTGTGTGGACAGCTCTGCCCCGCCAGGATCCATTATGGCGGACTAGGACTGGAAAGAACGTGAGGGCAGGTAGAGGCTTCTGGCTGTAGGATTCTCGGGCATCCATCTTTGCAGTTCTTGGAATACATCATTTGGTTAGCATCTTCTTCCTCCAGGTTTCTCTGAGCCTCATCAGCTCACCATCGGTCTCCCCTCAGTCATCTCCTTTTGCATTCTCTCAGTCCTCGCAGCCATTTTCCTTGCCAGGAGATTTCTGTCCGTGTTGTGTCCCCGTTGTCTGTCACGTCCTGTCTGTCCTGTGTCACGGGTGTGTGCACACACAATTGTGCCGGAGCTGCTCTGCCCTGCTGCATAGCCGGGTGCAATAGGAGAAGTCCCGGGGACTTGAAGTTTGTAATGTGGGGTGTAGTTGGACTCTAGGTGGGATTTGTAGATGGACACAGGCTATCTGGAGCTCTTAAGTTATCCTGCAACAGTTTGACTCTTGTCCTGACATTTTTTTCAGATTCAGATGGATTAAATGTGTGCCAGAAGGCCCCATCCCGGGTGAGTGGTTTCCCCTGAGCAGGTGAGGCACCATTTGTCTCTGCAGCAGAAGTGTATGTGGTGACTCTGTTACAGCACTGTTCTTTGTCTTTCTTTTTAGGAAGTAAATCTGGATACCAGCAGTCAAGGTGAGCAGTGGAGAGAAGTAGCTGTTATTGCTCAGGTCTCAGTTTCCGGTGCTGCTCTAAGCTTCCATTCTCTTTTTTGTGCTTTAGGCAATCCACTCGGAGCCTGCCAAGCCCCCATCACCAGCCGGCCGATGCACCGGGTTCCCTGCACGTGTGAGCCCTGTGGATGCGTTACAGGACCTGGTGATGAAGCCCAGAACTTTTCTATTTAAAGGTGCCATCCAGGTGGTCTTGGGCAGGTGCCAAGGAGTTGCGGGGAGTCGGGGAAGCAGGGAGGAGGAGCGAGGGTCTGCTCAGGTTTCAGCAATTCCACATCACCTCGTCTCCTCTTACCCCAGGCTTACCCCGTGACAATGACATCAGCCTCGAAGCGTGGCCGAAGGGTGCGGCCCCAGGAGCCGGGCATTCTTAGGAGAACCGTGAGTGGCAGAATTGTTGGGTTTTGGCCAGTGTGCTGCAGAGATCATGCATTGATATTTGCATTTCTTTCATGTAGCTGACTAAGAAACAACAGGGAGTTGTTGAACAACAGTGCCAGCAGGAACTTCCCAGATGTTGAGGCTGCCTTCTGTTGCACCTGACACGGACCTGCATCCCCAGATGTCTGAGAGATAAGTAGAGGGCTACGACCCACAGAGGGGATGAAAGCGGGGCGCAGGGCAGGGACCCACCGGGAGGGATTTTTGAATCTCCTTTGGAGGTGGGGGTGTCCATGAAGTGGCCCCTTAGGCCCCATAAAAGCAAAGCCTGGCTTTGGATCACAGTGCTGAGGTGCGCAGGGCAGAGCAGTCCCGGTGTGTATCGTGTCACTTGTCTTTTGTGTATTATGTGTGTTTGCATATGTCATGTCCTTTACCTTAGGCCTTGGAGGGGCCTGTCAGAAACCCTGGCATCATTGTTAGCATCTGCGATCTCTGCATTCCTCGGCCTGGCACCAATGCCATAGAACTTTTGCCTCAGGAGCTCAGACAGGCATCAGACTCTCTTGTCTCTTTAGAAGCATCCGGTCAGATGTCTTTTCAGGTCTTGTTCTGAGCTGTATGGACAGCTCTGCCCCGCCAGGATCCATTATGGCGGACTAGGACTGGAAAGAACGTGAGGGCAGGTAGAGGCTTCTGGCCGTAGGATTCTCGGGCATCCATCTTTGCAGTTCTTGGAATAAATCATTCGGTTAGCATCTTCTTCCTCCAGGTTTCTCTGAGCCTCATCAGCTCACCATTGGTGTCTCCTCAGTCATTTCCTTTTGCATTCTCTCAGTCCTCGCAGCCATTTTCCTTGCCAGGAGATTTCTGTCCATGTTGTGTCCCCGTTGTCTGTCACGTCCTGTCCCGTGTCACGGGTGTCTGCACACAATTGTGCCGGAGCTGCTCTGCCCTGCTGCATAGCCTGGTGTGCAGTAGGAGAAGTCCCGGGGACTTGAAGTTTGTAATGTGTTGTGTAGTTGGACTCTAGATGCCATTCCTAGATGGACCTAAGGTGTTTGCAGCTTTTGAGTTATCCTGCAGGTGTTTGACATATGTTCTGACTTTCTTTCAGGTGCAGATGCATTGCACCCATGGCAGAGCCCCCCATCCTGGGTGAGGGGGTTCCCGCAAGCAGGTCAGTCACCATTTGTTTCTGCAGGGGGAGTGTCAAGTGTGGCCCTGTTACAGCTTTTTTTTTTTGTCTTTATTTTTAGGAAGTATAGCTGGATCCCAGAAATCAAGTTCAGGAGAGCAAGGTGATCAGTAGCATTTCTTTTTGCTGAGGTCTGAATTCCTGGGGCAAGTCTAAGTCTCCATTCTCGTTTTTGTGGTCTAGGCAATCCACTCGGAGCCTGCCGAGCCCCCGTCACCAGCCAGCCGATGCACCGGGTTCCCTGCACGTGTGAGCCCTGTGGATGCGTTACAGGACCTGGTGATGAAGCCCAGAACTTTTCTATTTAAAGGTGCCATCCAGGTGGCCTTGGGCAGCTGCCAAGGAGTTGTGGTGAGTCGGGGAAGTAGGGAGGAGGAGTGAGGGTCCCCTCAGGTTTCAGCCATGCCAAATCACCTCATCTCCTCTTAGCCCAGGCTTACCCCCTGTGACGACGGCTTCGGTCTCTGAGCGTGCCCGAAGCGTGCGGCCCGAGCAGCTGAGCGTTCTTAGGAGCACGGTGAGTAGCAGACTTGTGGGGTTTTGGCCGAGGGGCTGCCAAGATCGGGCACTGATGTTTGGTTTTCTTTAATACAGCTGTCTAAGAGACACCAGCCCGGTGCCAGCAGGACCTTCCCGGCTGACGAGGCGGCCTTTCTTCGCACCCGAGACCGGCATCCCCAGCTGTGCGAGAGATAAGTAGAGGGCTACGACCCACAGAGGGGATGAAAGCCGGGGGCTGGTTTGGGAATTACTGGGAGGGGTTTTTGAGTCTCCTTTGCAGATGGGGCTGTCCCTGAAGCGGCCCCTTAGGCCCCATAAAAGCAAAGCCTGGCTTTGGATCACAGTGCTGAGGCGCGCAGGGCAGAGCAGTCCCGGTGTGTATCGTGTCACTTGTCTTTTGTGTATTATGTGTTGTTTGGATATGTCATGTCCTTTACCTTAGGCCTTGGAGGGGCCTGTCAGAAACCCTGGCATCATTGTTAGCATCTGTGATCTCTGCATTCCTCGGCCTGGCACCCAGGCCCTAGAACTTTTGCCTCAGGAGCTCAGACAGGCATCAGACTCTCTTGTCTCTTTAGAAGCATCCGGTCAGATGTCTTCTCAGGTCTTGTTCTGAGCTGTGTGGACAGCTCTGCCCCGCCAGGATCCATTATGGCGGACTAGGACTGGAAAGAACGTGAGGGCAGGTAGAGGCTTCTGGCTGTAGGATTCTCGGGCATCCATCTTTGCAGTTCTTGGAATACATCATTTGGTTAGCATCTTCTTCCTCCAGGTTTCTCTGAGCCTCATCAGCTCACCATCGGTCTCCCCTCAGTCATCTCCTTTTGCATTCTCTCAGTCCTCGCAGCCATTTTCCTTGCCAGGAGATTTCTGTCCGTGTTGTGTCCCCGTTGTCTGTCACGTCCTGTCTGTCCTGTGTCACGGGTGTGTGCACACACAATTGTGCCGGAGCTGCTCTGCCCTGCTGCATAGCCGGGTGCAATAGGAGAAGTCCCGGGGACTTGAAGTTTGTAATGTGGGGTGTAGTTGGACTCTAGGTGGGATTTGTAGATGGACACAGGCTATCTGGAGCTCTTAAGTTATCCTGCAACAGTTTGACTCTTGTCCTGACATTTTTTTCAGATTCAGATGGATTAAATGTGTGCCAGAAGGCCCCATCCCGGGTGAGTGGTTTCCCCTGAGCAGGTGAGGCACCATTTGTCTCTGCAGCAGAAGTGTATGTGGTGACTCTGTTACAGCACTGTTCTTTGTCTTTCTTTTTAGGAAGTAAATCTGGATACCAGCAGTCAAGGTGAGCAGTGGAGAGAAGTAGCTGTTATTGCTCAGGTCTCAGTTTCCGGTGCTGCTCTAAGCTTCCATTCTCTTTTTTGTGCTTTAGGCAATCCACTCGGAGCCTGCCAAGCCCCCATCACCAGCCGGCCGATGCACCGGGTTCCCTGCACGTGTGAGCCCTGTGGATGCGTTACAGGACCTGGTGATGAAGCCCAGAACTTTTCTATTTAAAGGTGCCATCCAGGTGGTCTTGGGCAGGTGCCAAGGAGTTGCGGGGAGTCGGGGAAGTAGGGAGGAGGAGCGAGGGTCTGCTCAGGTTTCAGCAATTCCACATCACCTCGTCTCCTCTTACCCCAGGCTTACCCCGTGACAATGACATCAGCCTCGAAGCGTGGCCGAAGGGTGCGGCCCCAGGAGCCGGGCATTCTTAGGAGAACCGTGAGTGGCAGAATTGTTGGGTTTTGGCCAGTGTGCTGCAGAGATCATGCATTGATATTTGCATTTCTTTCATGTAGCTGACTAAGAAACAACAGGGAGTTGTTGAACAACAGTGCCAGCAGGAACTTCCCAGATGTTGAGGCTGCCTTCTGTTGCACCTGACACGGACCTGCATCCCCAGATGTCTGAGAGATAAGTAGAGGGCTACGACCCACAGAGGGGATGAAAGCGGGGCGCAGGGCAGGGACCCACCGGGAGGGATTTTTGAATCTCCTTTGGAGGTGGGGGTGTCCATGAAGTGGCCCCTTAGGCCCCATAAAAGCAAAGCCTGGCTTTGGATCACAGTGCTGAGGTGCGCAGGGCAGAGCAGTCCCGGTGTGTATCGTGTCACTTGTCTTTTGTGTATTATGTGTGTTTGCATATGTCATGTCCTTTACCTTAGGCCTTGGAGGGGCCTGTCAGAAACCCTGGCATCATTGTTAGCATCTGCGATCTCTGCATTCCTCGGCCTGGCACCAATGCCATAGAACTTTTGCCTCAGGAGCTCAGACAGGCATCAGACTCTCTTGTCTCTTTAGAAGCATCCGGTCAGATGTCTTTTCAGGTCTTGTTCTGAGCTGTATGGACAGCTCTGCCCCGCCAGGATCCATTATGGCGGACTAGGACTGGAAAGAACGTGAGGGCAGGTAGAGGCTTCTGGCCGTAGGATTCTCGGGCATCCATCTTTGCAGTTCTTGGAATAAATCATTCGGTTAGCATCTTCTTCCTCCAGGTTTCTCTGAGCCTCATCAGCTCACCATTGGTGTCTCCTCAGTCATTTCCTTTTGCATTCTCTCAGTCCTCGCAGCCATTTTCCTTGCCAGGAGATTTCTGTCCATGTTGTGTCCCCGTTGTCTGTCACGTCCTGTCCCGTGTCACGGGTGTCTGCACACAATTGTGCCGGAGCTGCTCTGCCCTGCTGCATAGCCTGGTGTGCAGTAGGAGAAGTCCCGGGGACTTGAAGTTTGTAATGTGTTGTGTAGTTGGACTCTAGATGCCATTCCTAGATGGACCTAAGGTGTTTGCAGCTTTTGAGTTATCCTGCAGGTGTTTGACATATGTTCTGACTTTCTTTCAGGTGCAGATGCATTGCACCCATGGCAGAGCCCCCCATCCTGGGTGAGGGGGTTCCCGCAAGCAGGTCAGTCACCATTTGTTTCTGCAGGGGGAGTGTCAAGTGTGGCCCTGTTACAGCTTTTTTTTTTTGTCTTTATTTTTAGGAAGTATAGCTGGATCCCAGAAATCAAGTTCAGGAGAGCAAGGTGATCAGTAGCATTTCTTTTTGCTGAGGTCTGAATTCCTGGGGCAAGTCTAAGTCTCCATTCTCGTTTTTGTGGTCTAGGCAATCCACTCGGAGCCTGCCGAGCCCCCGTCACCAGCCAGCCGATGCACCGGGTTCCCTGCACGTGTGAGCCCTGTGGATGCGTTACAGGACCTGGTGATGAAGCCCAGAACTTTTCTATTTAAAGGTGCCATCCAGGTGGCCTTGGGCAGCTGCCAAGGAGTTGTGGTGAGTCGGGGAAGTAGGGAGGAGGAGTGAGGGTCCCCTCAGGTTTCAGCCATGCCAAATCACCTCATCTCCTCTTAGCCCAGGCTTACCCCCTGTGACGACGGCTTCGGTCTCTGAGCGTGCCCGAAGCGTGCGGCCCGAGCAGCTGAGCGTTCTTAGGAGCACGGTGAGTAGCAGACTTGTGGGGTTTTGGCCGAGGGGCTGCCAAGATCGGGCACTGATGTTTGGTTTTCTTTAATACAGCTGTCTAAGAGACACCAGCCCGGTGCCAGCAGGACCTTCCCGGCTGACGAGGCGGCCTTTCTTCGCACCCGAGACCGGCATCCCCAGCTGTGCGAGAGATAAGTAGAGGGCTACGACCCACAGAGGGGATGAAAGCCGGGGGCTGGTTTGGGAATTACTGGGAGGGGTTTTTGAGTCTCCTTTGCAGATGGGGCTGTCCCTGAAGCGGCCCCTTAGGCCCCATAAAAGCAAAGCCTGGCTTTGGATCACAGTGCTGAGGCGCGCAGGGCAGAGCAGTCCCGGTGTGTATCGTGTCACTTGTCTTTTGTGTATTATGTGTTGTTTGGATATGTCATGTCCTTTACCTTAGGCCTTGGAGGGGCCTGTCAGAAACCCTGGCATCATTGTTAGCATCTGTGATCTCTGCATTCCTCGGCCTGGCACCCAGGCCCTAGAACTTTCGCCTCAGGAGCTCAGACAGGCATCAGACTCTCTTGTCTCTTTAGAAGCATCCGGTCAGATGTCTTCTCAGGTCTTGTTCTGAGCTGTGTGGACAGCTCTGCCCCGCCAGGATCCATTATGGCGGACTAGGACTGGAAAGAACGTGAGGGCAGGTAGAGGCTTCTGGCTGTAGGATTCTCGGGCATCCATCTTTGCAGTTCTTGGAATACATCATTTGGTTAGCATCTTCTTCCTCCAGGTTTCTCTGAGCCTCATCAGCTCACCATCGGTCTCCCCTCGGTCATCTCCTTTTGCATTCTCTCAGTCCTCGCAGCCATTTTCCTTGCCAGGAGATTTCTGTCCGTGTTGTGTCCCCGTTGTCTGTCACGTCCCGTCTGTCCTGTGTCACGGGTGTCTGCACACACATTTGTGCCGGAGCTGCTCTGCCCTGCCGCATAGCCTGGTGCAATAGGAGACGTGCCGGGGACTTGAAGTTTGTAATGTGGGGTGTAGTTGTACACAAGATATCTGGAGCTATTAAGTTACCCTGCAACAGTTTGGCTTTTGTCCTGACTTTCTTTCAGATGCAGAAGGATAAAATCCAGGGCAGAGCCCCCCATCCCGGGTGTGGGGTTTGCCCTGAGCATGTGAGTCCATGTTTGTTTCTGCAGAGGAAGCATAAATGCTGGCCGTTACAGCATTGTTCATTGTCTCTCTTTTTAGGAAGTCAAGGCCGAGAGCAGCAGTCAAGGCCGAGTGGGCGAGGTGAGCATTGAATAGCGTACAGAAGCAGTTGTTATTGCTGATGTCTCAGTTTTGGTTCAGCTCTAAGCATCTCCTCTTGTTTTTTTATTTTAGGTGGTCCACTTGCCATCTCTCCTGGCCGAGCACGCCTATGCCAGGTGGGTGAGAGCTTAAGGTATCGGTGTGGCATCCTTGTCAGATTTGGGAGGTTGTGTTTTCACAGTATGTCACCATGCTTTTCTGCTTTGTTTCTTTGCAGGTGCTGTCGCTGCCCTAGGCACGCCCTGGATCAGAGGAGGGCAGGTGAGTTGGAGTTCAGGCAGGCTGATTCCGAGGTGAGCGTTACACAGCAGCATGCTAAGCGTGTCCCTTTTCTCTTTGCAGGTATCTTCCGGGCACCCTCTGGAGTCAAATCAAGATTTGAGGTGAGCCGGGGCAGTGGTGCAGAGGAGTCCCGGGGATTACTGTTTTTGAGGGCAATAGTCAGGTTTTCTGTTTTGTCTTAGGTACCCTGAGGAGGCTCGTAGCCCAAGCTTGGAAACGGCAGCACCGAAGCACACACGGAGAGCATCTCAACGTCCACGTCTGACCGAGGATGGATTTTGTCCTCTCATCTTCCAAAAGCTAAGTGTCGGGGCCAGCGGTTGGGAGAAGGGGAATAGCCTTTACTATCACAGGAGGCAATCAGATGTCAGCTTAGGGGACAGGTCTGTAGCGGGGTGGGCTCTCTGGAAGTAAAGGGAGAGGGTTTCCCCTCAGCCTCGCCAGAGCCTTTGCCGGGCAGGGCAGTTCCGACCCATCTCCACATTTTCGGGAACTTTGCGTCGTCCGCCTCCCTCGACTCGACGTCGTCACGGATCTTTCCCCCGAGGAGCTCGCCTTCACGTCCGGAGCTCCGGCCACGGTCACCCGGCAGTCTGCTTCCTTCTCTAGGCTCGCCGCCCCTCTCGAGCATCCTCTTAACTGCTTCGGCACTAACTTCTTTTGTTGAGTTACATTTCATCATCACGTGCCATCGTCATAGGGCTTCCTTTCCTTTGGCATCATCAGCCTCTGGCTCATCTTGCGTTAGGAATCTCGGGTCCCTATTGGGACAGTGCCAGGCAGTTGCCACTCGTCTCTGTGTTATGTCGTCCGTGTCTGTGTTATGTCGTCCGTGTCTGTGTTATGTCGTCCGTGTCCGTGTTATGTTGTCCGTGTCTGTGTTATGTAGTCCGTGTCCATCGTCTTACGTGTCACAGGCCTTTGTTACGTCTCAACGCTTTATCGGCACTATTCCGTGCCACGTAGGCCATATTCTACTCACGTTCCTTTCCGGATATCCCTTATTCCGGCATCTTTACATTTTTACTCTTTGGGACAGGAATGTCTCAAAGGGACAAGATGTTCTCATCCGTCTTCCTTTTCACTACCGGCTTTGGTAGTGCCTTTTTTTCCACGCCATTCTCTTGGACTTCTGGAGGAAGCGTCTTACACCCTCCTCACGTGACTGCAGGAGTTCTATAGGTTCCATCCTCCCAAGGGGTATAGGGCTCAAGAATTAATCTTCCAGAGAGCTATCTCAAGTCCTGGCTTATACTGTATGTACTTACATTGTTTGTGCCTATGCTGGCTTATACTGTATGTACTTATACTGTATGTACTTACATTGCGTTTACCTATGTTGGCTTACACTGTATGTACTTACATTGTGTGTACCTATGCTGGCTTATATTGTATGGACTTACACTCCATGTACACTTGCACTGCGTCTGTATGCGTCTGCTTTTATTGTGTGTGCTCATGTTGTACCACTTATGGTTGGAGCTGCCCTGCCCGGGCATGTAGTCACAGTTAGGTAGCAGAGTTATAAAAACTTTACTGGTCATCTGTCTTTAGTGGGGTTTAGGGTAGAAAATTTATCGGTCAGAGCGGGGACAAGTCCTAGCTGTCAGCCACTCGTTGACCGCTTCCTGTCGTCTCACAGGTCCCTGAGGCTACTGATTTCCCCAGAATCTACCATTTGATGTCGAGGAGCGGCAGCCAGAAGAAGCGTGGAAGCGCGTTCTTCAGCGTCTCGAGGAAGAGCCGCAGGGAACGTTTAAATGGGAGGAGTGCGTGAGCGTGTGTGAGAGCACGTGCCTGTGTCTGTCTGCGTCTACTCGTCTCTGCGTGTGTGAGCACATGCTGACGGGATTTAACCTTGTGTGTGTGACTTTTGCTTGTCAGGTTTTTCAACTCATTTGTAAATTTAGAGTAAAAAATCCCCAGCCGGGTTTACCCCCCCACCCCCCCGGCTGTTTTTTTTTTCTTTTTTTTTTCCCCCCGGCTGGGTTTTTTTTCCCCGGTCCCGGTCGGTCAGCGAGGCGACGTTCATCACCAAAGTTTGGGCACAGACCCTCCAGGGACCGGGTATTTCTTCAGGCAGGAGGAATTTTTGGAGGCTCCAGGGAACCACGTTCCTGAGGACCAATGATTGCTGGGGTGTAATTTAGCAGTTGTGGTGAGAGGGATGGTGAGTTTGTGTGTCATTTGAAGGGGGTGTTAATGGTAGATGAGTACTGTTTTTTGTGTGCTTTTGTTGTTTTGGGTGTCCTGTAACAATAACTCCACAAGTAATGAAAATAGAAAAAGGTTATAATCTTGTGTTAATATGTGTGTTGTGTTGTATTGCTCTGTATTGCAGGGTGAGCACAGGGTGAACTCTCTCCTCCTTGCTGTGACACCTGGGCTGGCAGGGATGACACAGTGACCTCTGGCAGCTGATGCTGCCTGTGCCATCACCTGGCACTGATGTGTTTGATGAAAATCCTTTTGCTGGGTTTTTTCTCCCGAGACGCCTCAGAACAGAAATGGAACCAATAACAATCTGCTGGCTGTGGAGTGTGGGCTGGAGATGGTTTAGCAACAGGGGCATCTTGGGTTGGTGTCCTGTGCATTGTTTCTACTTGATGACCAATCATGGTCCAGCGGTGTCGGGGCTGTGAGCAGTCCCAGGTTTTTATTATTCATTCCTTTCCAGCTTTCTGATGTCTCCTTGCTCTTTTAGTGTAGTTCTAATATCTCATTTTCTTTTAATATAATAGAGATCATAAAATAATATTTCAGCCTTCTGAAAGGGGGAGTCAAGATTCTCATCTCCTCCCTTGTCCTGGAGGACCCTCAAACACCACCACAATCAGCGGCCGAGCGGGTTTGTGCGAGCCTCTCAGGAACCCTCGGCCGGTCCCGAGTTGGCAGACACCGGGGGGGGGGCAGCCCCGACACGGCCGACAGCGGGGAGACACTCTCTGTGCCCCGAGGGTACTGAGGGCACCTGGCCTGGTCGCCTTTGCAGCAGAAGAGACACCAGAGACAGCGGTAGAAGATAAAGGGCCGACTCTTAGCAGGGGTTAATGCAAGGTTTTATTAGGAGTCCCATAGGAGCTCCTGCACCTCAGGGGGCTCCTGCCCAGAGCCCCGGGAGATGTGCCAAGGTTACATTTTAAGGGAGGTGGAAACCAAAAGTAGATAACATCCTACCAACCATTAAGTGACCCTAAGGGATGGATGCTGGGGGATAGACATATAGGACAGCGTATGGGGCAAGGCTTGGGGGCTGACCCCGAGCCTCTGGCTAATCACTCGAGGACTTGGACCGAAACTTCTGGATGGAGGGAATGGGAGGCTGAGTGATTGACAGAGAGCCTGGGTGGGGGTTTGGGGATGATCTCATCCCAGGAGAGCGATAACACAGGTAAAGGGAGGGGGGTACAGTTTGGGATAAACCATTTGGGAAAAATATGAGGATACAAAACAAAATTACTTCAAAGTATTACAAAGTATAAAAATGCACTCCAGCAGGTTTGGGCAGCACCAAATAAAATGTAATAAAATGCTTTAAAAATAGAAAAATTAAAAATAAAAATAAATAAAATAACAAAAGTAATTAAAAATAAATAATAAAAAAAACCCCAAACTGTAAAGTGCTGTAAAGTGCTGTAAGAGTTCCATAAAATGTAGTGCTGTAATGCAAGACCCTCAAACACCAGCACAATCACCAGCTTAAATTGGTCTGAGCAGCACCAAATAAAATAAAATAAATAGCTTTAAAAATAGAAAAATTAAAAAAAAATTAAATAAAAAACAAAATTAAAAAAATAAATGCTTTAAAAATAGAAAAATGAGAACTAAAAAATAAAAAGAAAATTAAAAAAATAAAATGCTTTAAAAAGAGAAAAATTAAAAAT
Organism: Molothrus ater; assembly: GCF_012460135.2. Lineage (NCBI taxonomy): Eukaryota > Metazoa > Chordata > Aves > Passeriformes > Icteridae > Molothrus > Molothrus ater. Next base: position 45,780 of record NW_023416734.1, on the reverse strand, counting down.
AAAAATTAAATAAAAAATAAAACTTAAAAAATGCTTTAAAAATAGAAAAATTAAAAATAACAATTAAATAAAAATAAAATTAAATAAATAAAATAAATGCTTTAAAAATAGAAAAATTAAAAATAAAAATTTAATACAAAACAAAATTACAAAAATATAATAAATGCTTTAAAAATAGAAAAATAAAATATAAAAATTAAATTAAAAATTAATAAAATTAAAAGGTTTAAAAATAGAAAAATTAAAAATAGAAATAAAAAATTAAATTAAAAAATTAAAAAAAGGTTTCAAAATATAAAATTAAAAATAAAAATTAAAAAAAACCAATAAAAAAGCTTTGAAAATAGAAAAATTAAAAATAAAAATTAAATAAAAAATAAAATTAAAAAAAATAAATGCTTTAAAAATAAAAAAATTAAGAATAAAAATAAATAAAAAATAAAATTTAAAAATTCAAAAACTTTGAAAATAAAAAATTTAAAAAATAAAAATTAAATAAAAAACAAAATTAAAAAATGAATGCTTTAAAAATAGAAAAAATAAATATAAAAATTAGGAAAAAAACAAAATTAAAAAATAAATGCTTTAATAATACAAAAATTAAAAATAGAAAAATAAATAAAAAACAAAATTAAAAAAATAAATGCTTTAAAAGAAGAAAACTGAAAAATAAAAAAATTAAGAATAAAAATAAATAAAAAATAAAATTTAAAAATTCAAAAACTTTGAAAATAGAAAATTTAAAAAATAAAAATTAAATAAAAAACAAAAAGAAAGCTTTAAAAATAGAAAAATAAATATAAAAATTAGAAAAAAACAAAATTAAAAAATAAATGCTTTAATAATACAAAAATTAATAATAGAAAAATAAAAAACAAAATTAAAAAAATAAATGCTTTAAAAATAGAAAACTTAAAAAAAAAATTTAAAAAAAAAATTAAAAAATAAAAAGCTTTGAAAATAGAAAAATTAAAAATAAAAACGAATTTAAAAAATTTTAAAAAGGCTTTAAAAATAGAAAAATTAAAAATTAAAAAAAAAATTTACAAATCAAAAAAATGCTTTAAAAATAGAAAAATAAACAAACAATAAAAAACAAAATTTAAAAATATAATAAATGCTTTAAAAATAAAAAAATGAAATAGAAAAATTAAATAAAAATTAAAAAAATAAAAAGCTTTAAAAATAGAAAAATTAAATATAAAAATAAAAAAAATTTTAAAAATAGTTTAAAAAGAGAAAAATTAAAAAAATTAAAAATAAAATTTAAAAAATAAAAACCTTTAATAATAGAAAAATTAAAAATAAACATAAATATTTAAAAAATAAAATAAATGCTTTAAAAATAAAAAAATAAAAAAAATTTAAAAAAAAAGGTTTAAAAATAAAAAAAAAAAAAAAAATTAAAAAAATACAAAGTTTCAAAAATAGAAAAATAAAAATTAAAAAAAAAAAACAAAATTAAAAAAATAAATGCTTTAAAAAAAGAAAAAATAAATTTAAAACTTAAATTTAAAAATATTTAAAAAATAAAATAAAAAGCTTTAAAAATAGGAAAATTAAAAATAAAAACAAATAAAATTAATTAAAAAATAAAATAAAAAGCTTTAAAAATAGAAAAATTAAAAAAACCCCCAAAATTAATAAAATAAAATTAATTAAAAATACATGAAAAACAAAATAAAACCTCTAAAGTGCTGTAAAGTGCCGTAAAATTTCCATAAAACGTCGTAAAACTGCCGTAAAGCGCGACTGTCGTAAAACTGTCGTAAAAGGTGCCGTAAAGCGCGACTGTCGTAAAAGGTGCCGTAAAGCGCGACTGTCGTAAAAGGTGCCGTAAAGCGCGACTGTCGTAAAACTGTCGTAAAAGGTGCCGTAAAGCGCGACTGTCGTAAAAGGTGCCGTAAAGCGCGACTGTCGTAAAACTGTCGTAAAAGGTGCCGTAAAGCGTGACTGTCGTAAAAGGTGCCGTAAAGCGCGACTGTCGTAAAACTGTCGTAAAAGGTGCCGTAAAGCGCGACTGTCGTAAAAGGTGCCGTAAAGCGCGACTGTCGTAAAACTGTCGTAAAAGGTGCCGTAAAGCGCGACTGTCGTAAAACTGTCGTAAAAGGTGCCGTAAAGCGCGACTGTCGTAAAAGGTGCCGTAAAGCGCGACTGTCGTAAAACTGTCGTAAAAGGTGCCGTAAAGCGCGACTGTCGTAAAAGGTGCCGTAAAGCGCGACTGTCGTAAAAGGTGCCGTAAAGCGCGACTGTCGTAAAACTGTCGTAAAAGGTGCCGTAAAGCGCGACTGTCGTAAAAGGTGCCGTAAAGCGCGACTGTCGTAAAACGTGCCGTAAAGCGCGACTGTCGTAAAAGGTGCCGTAAAGCGCGACTGTAGTAAAACTGTCGTAAAAGGTGCCGTAAAGCGCGACTGTCGTAAAAGGTGTCGTAAAGCGCGACTGTCGTAAAACTGTCGTAAAAGGTGCCGTAAAGCGCGACTGTCGTAAAAGGTGCCGTAAAGCGCGACTGTCGTAAAACTGTCGTAAAAGGTGCCGTAAAGCGCGACTGTCGTAAAAGGTGCCGTAAAGCGCGACTGTCGTAAAACTGTCGTAAAAGGTGCCGTAAAGCGCGACTGTCGTAAAAGGTGCCGTAAAGCGCGACTGTCGTAAAACTGTCGTAAAAGGTGCCGTAAAGCGCGACTGTCGTAAAAGGTGCCGTAAAGCGCGACTGTCGTAAAAGGTGCCGTAAAGCGCGACTGTCGTAAAACTGTCGTAAAAGGTGCCGTAAAGCGCGACTGTCGTAAAACTGTCGTAAAAGGTGCCGTAAAGCGCGACTGTCGTAAAAGGTGCCGTAAAGCGCGACTGTCGTAAAACTGTCGTAAAAGGTGCCGTAAAGCGCGACTGTCGTAAAAGGTGCCGTAAAGCGCGACTGTCGTAAAACTGTCGTAAAAGGTGCCGTAAAGCGCGACTGTCGTAAAAGGTGCCGTAAAGCGCGACTGTCGTAAAACTGTCGTAAAAGGTGCCGTAAAGCGCGACTGTCGTAAAAGGTGCCGTAAAGCGCGACTGTCGTAAAAGGTGCCGTAAAGCGCGACTGTCGTAAAACTGTCGTAAAAGGTGCCGTAAAGCGCGACTGTCGTAAAAGGTGCCGTAAAGCGCGACTGTCGTAAAACTGTCGTAAAAGGTGCCGTAAAGCGCGACTGTCGTAAAAGGTGCCGTAAAGCGCGACTGTCGTAAAACTGTCGTAAAAGGTGCCGTAAAGCGCGACTGTCGTAAAAGGTGCCGTAAAGCGCGACTGTCGTAAAACTGTCGTAAAAGGTGCCGTAAAGCGCGACTGTCGTAAAAGGTGCCGTAAAGCGCGACTGTCGTAAAACTGTCGTAAAAGGTGCCGTAAAGCGCGACTGTCGTAAAAGGTGCCGTAAAGCGCGACTGTCGTAAAACTGTCGTAAAAGGTGCCGTAAAGCGCGACTGTCGTAAAAGGTGCCGTAAAGCGCGACTGTCGTAAAACTGTCGTAAAAGGTGCCGTAAAGCGCGACTGTCGTAAAAGGTGCCGTAAAGCGCGACTGTCGTAAAACTGTCGTAAAGCGCGACTGTCGTAAAAGGTGCCGTAAAGCGCGACTGTCGTAAAACTGTCGTAAAAGGTGCCGTAAAGCGCGACTGTCGTAAAAGGTGCCGTAAAGCGCGACTGTCGTAAAACTGTCGTAAAAGGTGCCGTAAAGCGCGACTGTCGTAAAAGGTGCCGTAAAGCGCGACTGTCGTAAAACTGTCGTAAAAGGTGCCGTAAAGCGCGACTGTCGTAAAAGGTGCCGTAAAGCGCGACTGTCGTAAAACTGTCGTAAAAGGTGCCGTAAAGCGCGACTGTCGTAAAACTGTCGTAAAAGGTGCCGTAAAGCGCGACTGTCGTAAAACTGGCGTAAAAGGTGCCGTAAAGCGCGACTGTCGCAAAACTGTCGTAAAAGGTGCCGTAAAGCGCGACTGTCGTAAAACTGTCGTAAAAGGTGCCGTAAAGCGCGACTGTCGTAAAAGGTGCCGTAAAGCGCGACTGTCGTAAAAGGTGCCGTAAAGCGCGACTGTCGTAAAACTGTCGTAAAAGGTGCCGTAAAGCGCGACTGTCGTAAAAGGTGCCGTAAAGCGCGACTGTCGTAAAAGGTGCCGTAAAGCGCGACTGTCGTAAAACTGTCGTAAAAGGTGCCGTAAAGCGCGACTGTCGTAAAAGTGCCGTAAAGCGCGACTGTCGTAAAAGGTGCGGTTTTTCAACAGTCGCGCTTTACGACACTACCTTTTATGGAACTTTTAAGGTACTTTACAGCACTTTACGGATTTTATTTTGTTTTTAAATTATTTTTAATTAATTCTATTTTTTAAATTTAATTTTTATTTTATATTTTTTTAATTTTTATTTAATATTTTTTTAATTTTCCGATTTTTAAAGCTTTTTTTAATCTTTTTTTTAGTTTTAATTTTTCTATTTTAAAGCATTTATTTTATTTTTAAATTTTCCTTTTTATTTAATTTTTAGTTTTAATTTTTATATTTCTAAAGCATATTTTAAATTTTTTTATTTTTATTTTTTTCTTAATTTTTACTTTTGAGTTTTTTATTTTTAAAGCTATTTTTAATTTTTTTTATTTAATTTTATTTTTGATTTATCTATTTTTAAAGCTTTTTATTTTATTTTAAATTGTTTTTTAATTTAATTTTTTTGTTTTATTTTTTTATTTTTTTTAAAGCATTTATTTTTTTAAATTTATTTTTTATATTTTGGTTTTCATTTTTTATTTATAAACTATTTATTTTATATTTTAAATTTTATTTTTTATTTCATATTTATTTTTGCTTTATCTATTTTTAAAGCATTTATTTTATTTTTTTAGTTTTTATTTAATATTTAGTTTTGATTTTTTTATTTTTAAAGCATTTATTTTATTTTTTACTTTTTATTTAATTTTTATTTTTGATTTTTCTATTTTTAAAGCTTTTTATTTTATTTTTTAATTTTATTTTTTATTTAATTTTTTGTTTTAATTTTTTTATTTTTAAAGCATTTGTTTTATTTTTTAAATTTTATTTTTTATTTCATTTTTATTTTTTGCTTTTTCTATTTTTAAAGCTTTTTTTATTTTTTAATTTCATTTTTATTTAATTTTTTGTTTTAATTTTTTTATTTTTAAATCATTTATTTTATTTTTTTCATTTTATTTTTTATTTCATTTTTATTTTTTCTTTTTCTATTTTTAATGCTTTTTAAAAAAATTTATTATTTATTTAATTTTTTGGTTTTTTGTTATTTTTAAAGCATTTTTTTATTTTTTATTTAAATTATTTTTGATCTTTCTTTTTTTAAAGCTTTTTAAAATTTTTTTATTTAATTTTTTATTTCATTTTTAGTTTTACTTTTTTATTTTTGAACTATTTATTTTATTTTTCAAATATTATATTTTATTTCATTTTTATTTTTTGCTTTTTCTATTTTTAAAGCTTTTTTTTTTTACTTTTATTTTTTATTTAATTTTTAGTTTTGAATTTTTTATTTTTAAAGCATTTTTTAATGTTTTTTTAATTTAATATTTATTTTTGATCTTTCTATTTTTAAAGCTTTTTAAATTTTTTTTAATTTTCAGTTTTAATTTTTTTTATTTTTAAACATTTATTTTATTTTTAAATTTTATTTATTATTTTATTTTTAGTTTTAATTTTTTATTTTTGAACTATTTATTTTATTTTTTTAATTTCATTTTTATTTTTTGCTTTTTCTATTTTTAAAGCATTTCTTTTATTTTTTTAATTTTCTTTTTTATTTAATTTTTAGTTTTGAGTTTTTTATTTTTAAAACTTTTTTTAATTTTTTTTATTTAATTTTTTTTTTGCTCTTTCTATTTTTAAAGCTTTTTTTATTTTTTATTTATTTGTTTTTAATTTTTCTATTTTTAAAGCATTTGTTTTATTTTTTAAATTTTATTTTTTATTTCATTTTTATTTTTTGCTTTTTCTATTTTTAAAGCTTTTTTATTTTTTAATTTTATTTTTATTTAATTTTTTGTTTTAATTTTTTTATTTTTAAATCATTTATTTTATTTTTTCATTTTATTTTTATTTCATTTTTATTTTTTCTTTTTCTATTTTTAATGCTTTTTTAAAAAAAATTATTATTTATTTAATTTTTTGGTTTTTTGTTATTTTTAAAGCATTTTTTTATTTTTTATTTCATTTTTATTTTTGTTCTTTCTATTTTTAAAGCTTTTTAAAATTTTTTTATTTAATTTTTTATTTCATTTTTAGTTTTACTTTTTTATTTTTGAACTATTTATTTTATTTTTCAGATATATTTTATTTCATTTTTATTTTTTGCTTTTTCTATTTTTAAAGCATTTTTTTTTTACTTTTATTTTTTATTTAATTTTTAGTTTTGATTTTTTTATTTTTAAAGCATTTTTTAATGTTTTTTTAATTTAATATTTATTTTTGATCTTTCTATTTTTAAAGCTTTTTAAATTTTTTTTAATTTTCAGTTTTAATTTTTTTTATTTTTAAACATTTATTTTATTTTTAAATTTTATTTATTATTTCATTTTTAGTTTTAATTTTTTATTTTTGAACTATTTATTTTATTTTTTTAATTTCATTTTTATTTTTTGCTTTTTCTATTTTTAAAGCATTTCTTTTACTTTTTAAATTTTCTTTTTTATTTAATTTTTAGTTTTGAGTTTTTTATTTTTAAAACTTTTTTTAATTATTTTTTTTAATTTTTATTTTTGATCTTTCTATTTTTAAAGCTTTTTTTATTTTTTATTTAATTTTTTAAAATTTTTCTATTTTTAAAGATTTTTTTTATATTTTAATTTTATTTTTTATTTCATTTTTATTTTTTGCTTTTTCTATTTTTAAAGCATTTATTTTATTTTTTTAATTTTCCTTTTTATTTAATTTTTAGTTTTGATTTCTTTATTTTTAAAACATTTTTTCGTTTTTTACTTTTATTTTTTATTTGATTTTTAGTTTTGATTTATTTTTAAAGCATTTCTTTTATTTTTTTAACTTTATTTTTTATTTAATTTTTTAGTTTTGATTTTTTTATTTTTAAAGCATTACTTTTATTTTTTTTATTTCATTTTTATTTCATTTTTAGTTTTAATTTTTGTATTTTTAAAGCATTTCTTTTATTTTTTTAATTTTTTTTAATTTTTAGTTTTAATTTTTCTGTTTTTAAAGCTTTTTATTTTTTAATTTTCTTTTTTTTTATTTTCCCATTTTTAAAGCATTTATTTTTTTATTTTATTTTTTTTATTTATTTTTTTATTTTATTTTTTCTATTGTTAAAGCTTTTTTTTTTATTTTATTTGGTGCTGCCCAGACCAACTCAAGCTGGTGATTGTGGTGGTGTTTGAGGGTCTTGCAGTTACCCCGATTAATAGGTAGAGATGATGTTTGGAGGCCACAGTGTTACAGGTAGAGGTTAAAAAGTTTTTTAGGGTCTTTCAGGTGATTTTTCAGGGATTTTTAGGGATATTTTAGGGTTTTTTTTGCAGGAGTTTTTTAGGAATTCTCTGGAAATGTTTAGGATACCTTTAGGGCTTTTTCAGGGCTTTTTCAATAATTTTTAGGGTGTTTTAATGACTGTCTTACGGGGCAACCCAGCCACCCAAGGCACCCCGTGCCGGCGCTGCGGCGCTACAGCCCAGCCTCCCGTCAGCGCCGCCCGTGGTCGCTTCCCCTCTCCTGCCGCAGCCGCTGCATGGCGGGCCGAGCCGCGCCTTCCCCACCGCACCCTCCCGCTTCAGAGCTGCTGGATGGCGTGGCTCCGCCGCCTCCTGCAACCACGGGCGTCCCGGCGTTCCATTCCACGGCCGCAGCCTCAGCCCCGTTCCCGTTCCTGCAGGTCCGCCTCCTCCCGCACACCCCGGCCCGCCCGCTGCCATGGTGACTGCCCGCGCTGCCGTAGTGACGGAACCCACGCATGCGCAGTTGCTACAACCCCAGCACCAGCGATATCACTCCGCGCCGACTCATCGAACCACAGCACTGCTTCCGGGATCAGCCGCACGCATGCGCAGTTCTATCTCCACGGCCCTGCCGCCACCCCCCACTGCGTTTGCCGCAGGTTTGGTACAGCCCGGTCCCAGTTCCGAGCCGCTGCGTGCCGCTGTCCGGCCACAGCCGGCATCCATGTGCCCTGTCACGCCACTTCTGCCGCCACTGCGTCTATACACGGCACCACAGCAGGCGAAAACTGCAGCGCCTTGCGTGTATCCTTCCGTGTCTCTCCTTCTGCCGGGCACCGAGAGATCCCTCTGCAGCGCGTAACCCTGAGCAACCGATACCTGGTGTGCCTCCGCGTTTTCGCCTTCCACACTCCTAGCACCCAGTGGGACTACTTTGTGTCACGATTCGTCTGCACAGCCACATCCATGCACACAAACCGTGCGACGAGGAGGAGGAAGAGGAGGTTGGAATATGACAGCTGCTTTAATAAATACAGGACAGACAGAGAATTATTTTGCCCCTGCAAATGCCAGCTCTTTGATCCCAACACAAAAGAATTTCGAAAAAGAACTGTTCCCAAATAGCTCCAGAGTGCCCTCAGTGTTTGGGACAGATTTCTCGACCCACAAATAGACAGTAAACCCTGAAAATTTGCCAGCATTAATGCCAAAATTAGAAAACTCACAAAAATCTTTTGATAATTTTCACCTAACAGACTGGTGTGAAAAACATCAATCACTTGCTTTTAAAATTTTTGAAAGTTTAATAGTAATAAAATGGTTATAAAAATAGTAATACAATTAGAGTAATAATAATTTGGACAATTTGAATTAGGACAATATGAGACAACAAAAACAAAGAGTTACGGACATCTGGGTACCTTTTTCTGGGCAGCATGAGCCTGAAAAAGGACCCCCGTTAACAAAGGATTAACCCTTAAAAGCAATAGCCTGTTGCATAGTCATACACTTCGTACATGGTGCATAAATTCCATTCAAACACAGAATTCTGTCTGGTCATCATCCACTTCTTCCTTCTAATCCTAACGGCGCCTTGGAGGTGGGAAGAAGTTTGTTTCTTCTGATAAGAGGGCAATAAATTCTTTTTCTCTGAAAGATCCAGGTGTCCTGTGGCCACTATCTTGCTGCAAGTCCTTTCTTTAAAAAAAGTATCTTACATAGCATCGTTTCTATTTTAACAGTTTTTGTAACCTAAAACTATATTTAACACACTACTTAAGAGAATTAATACAGCATTACTTTCTAACACAACACATATAATATTCATTTTAATATTTCAAAAAAGCCAATCATAAAATACCTGCATTTTTCACAATCCCCACTCTTATTCTTTGTAAATCATTTGGCTTGAGCAATATTTCTTATCTACTTGCATCTTCTGGACTATGCGGGCAAAATAAAACAGGGGATTACACAAGGAAGAAATATAAAAATAGTTGCAACACATAAAATGAAAGATCTTAATTTCTTCTAATACATTACCCTACCAGCTAGGTTTTAACATTGTTTTCTAATTTTTGGACCGGTACCTGGGTTATTATATGCATATATATTTTTTTCCTTCTTTGATTTCTTTTGCTTTTTCTAGAATGACTTTTCTGTGCTCATCAATTTTCAACAATTTGATATATTAAACTTTCCAAAAAACACCCCCTTCTTTGGCCAATAAATAGTGTAAAGCCAACCTATTCTGATACACTACAGTTTTTGTTTGGCTTAGCTGACTTGATATTAACTCCAATGCCTGGGCAGCTCCATTTGCTATCATTTCTATAACTGCTTGGAGTCTTGTAATACGACTCAATAGATAATTTGGGGTCAATACAGATTCAATTGCTGTGCTGGTTTTACCTTTTCGTTTATTTGTTTTTTTACCAAATCTCGAACCATGTCTTCAAGATTAAATGTAAAACAAATCCATCTCTCTCCTTTTGGACATTCAATTCCAAATATATTACCACTTTTTCCTAAGTTTCTTGTAATCCAATAATTTACTCCATTTTGCTTACAGGTTCTTAATTTGGATGTGTTATAACAGTGGCTGTTGACGTAGGTGTGTGTAATAAAAGAGGAACTTTGGTTTCTTTCCATGTGATGCTTTCTGTAGCATTTGTGACACAATCTTGCTGGTATCCCGAAAGGGAAAAGAGAACAAATGAGTGCCAGAAACAGGAATAACAGAGGTCCAGTATGGCTTATACTCCCACCTCCCAGGCCTGTGAGGTTGCAACCCACAGCAGGTGTATTTGATCTTCTCGGTGGCAGAATACAGAGGCCAATCTGGTCGTGCCCTCTATTTCCTTGTCACTTTCTCTTAAATAATTTCCAGGTAAATTGGTTTTGACACCCTTTAACTGTGGTCTCTTACGGTTCTTCAGGTATCTCTCATTCACCAGGCACTAATAATTCCCATCCACAAAGCTAAGTTATTACTTTAACACTTTTTGCAATAAGAGCATAAATTTTGTGAACTACAATACTAATTATTCTCACAATTCAAGCATTTACTTATAACCCAGCTAGCATGTCCAGTATTGGAATGAATCAAATAAAGTTTACTGATGGAAATGGTAATTCCCCTTCTCCCCTGTACAATTCTCAGGCTAAGGTCAGAACACAAAAACAGGCTTGATCCTTCTATCTGGAGTATTCCTCCCCTAAGGAGATGTTCTATTCAGGCATGACCAGAATAAAACCAGGCAGTGCTTGAAACCAGTGGTATAAGCGTTGTCTTAATTCTTAATTCTGTGTTGTTCTTTGTACATTTCTTGGATCATTTGCCTTTTTCGAAACTATTACCACTCAGTCCCCATTGGAAAGTCAGTTTGGTATCACCCGGTTTAAATGCGATAGTCCATTCCTCAGGTTCCTTCACAAGTCCTTTGATTCTGCTGGCATGAATTCACCCTCTTTCTGTGATTCTGATTGTTGCTTCAGTAGTACCTGGAAAGGACTTCTTAATAGCATAGTAATAAAAGAAAGATAATACTGCATTAACTTTTACCATTCACTTTTCTTCCAAACTTTCTGGGTTTAGCTAAAAGCTTTTTCCACAGCAGCCTCTTCTTCTTCTATCCAGCTGTGCTAATAGCTGCAGACGCAAATTCTTCTTTTTGTGAGTTACAGTTAGTTAAATAAGAAAAGCTAGACCAATTTTAACATGATATGTATCACATCTATTGCTTTTTACTTTTTGGGCAGCATTTAATTGTTTTAGCCTTACAAACCCATTCTTCAGGAAAAAAACCCAAAAACCAAAAAACTTCTTTTTAACAGCAAACAAAACACACAAAAGAAAAAACCAAAAACCTTCTTACTTAAGAAAAACAAACTACTTTGTGAGGTTTGGAGAGTCAGCAATCTCTGCTTTGATTTTATCTTTTAGTGCTAGCCCACCTCCCGCTCTTTTCACGGCCTTGCTGTCGATGCCGTGCTGCCACTTGGCTGCGGGGCCGGAGCAGGGGAGAGCAGCCAGGGGCATGGGGACCCTGAGGGCAGCCTTGGGTCCCTTTTGCCCTCTCTCTCTCTTCTTCTCTCTCTTTCTCTTTCCTTCTCTCTCTCGGCCCACTTACCGGGGCTGACACTGCCATCCTCGACTCGGGACCCCGGCAGCCTGGGAGCCCCCCCGGCAGTTCCGCCACGGAGCCAGCCCGCTCCTGCCCGGCAAACCCGTGTCCTCTGCTGCCAGCACCGCCACCGGGTCACCTCCATGGATCGGTGCCTGCCGCAGCCTCCGAGACCCCGCCGCTCGTAGGGAGCGGTCAGACACCTCCCAACCTTGACAACCCCAAACCTGGCGTCCCCAGGTGCTCCTGACATTCTTTTCCTTTCTCTAGTCAACTTCTCCTCTTTTCCCTTCAAGGAGAGCCCGTTCTGCTAAACCCTTTCTGGACCTCAGTTCGGCATTGAATAACTTCCTAACAACCGTGTGTTAAGACACTTCCCTGCCTTTCATGCAAAAACCCGCATTCACACTTCTGCTCTCTTCTAGCACCAAGATGTCATCACTTCACATTCTAACATCTCAGAGTTTGCTAACCACCTCCCTACTTCAACTTCTCTCTTTCTTCTCTTCTTACCTGTTTTTTTTTGATTCAACACACCTCAGACGGTATGAAGTGAACCTAACTAAATTACTTCCAAAAGTAAGCTTACAACTTTCTTTTACTAGGATTGCAGTAGCTGTTAAATACCTACTGGCTAGCTGTGGCTTACTGAGTCTAACATCTTTGATATATAAGCTACTAGATATTTTTTTACTCTTCCTTACTCTTGAATTAAAATTTTATGAGCTACTCCATTTTCTGTATTTATGTATAAATGATAAATGACTTTTCAAACAAAGGTAAGCTTAAAGCTGGTACTTAGGCTAGTTTTAACTTAACTCTTTTAATTAAACAATATCTTCTTTGGTCTGTTTTATATCATCTCCTTCTGTCAGTTTTTTCATACACAAATTTTGCTACTTGTGCGTACCCCTAAATCTATAATCTATAATATTTCAATAATCTAGGTAATTTTCTGATCTCTCTCTTTGAAGAGGGAGGGAGAATGAATAAAATTCTTGCAAATTTCTCATGGTTGGGTTTCCAACTACTTTTATTTATTAAGTGTCTAAGATATTTTACCACTGGGTAGTGAGTCTGAGTTCTTTTATTAACCTCCCTTAAATCCTGTACTAGTCTATAACTCCCATCAGACTTTACTGGGGGAATAGGGATATTATGAGGAGATGTACAAGGTTCTAATGCCCCATCCTTTATTAGTCCTTCTATTACTGGCTTCAAACCTTCCTGTCCTTCTAAAGATCCAGGATACTGACGTACACGTACGGGACAATCTTCTCTCTCAATTGTAACCCTTATGGGGTCGATATTTAATCTTCCCCTATTTCCTTCCCCACCTCAAACTTCTTTGTTGTTTTTTTTTTTTTTTCTTCATCCTCTCTTAAATAATTTTAAAACTCTAGCTGTCATTTTCCCATTTTCTGATATAACTCCTATTCTTAATTGCACTTTTAAGACTCTTCCCAATAAATTGCTACCTGCCCCTGGGACCAATAAGACATCTCCCATCCAAACGTTAGTTTCTTCCCTCAATTACTACATCTTTAATGAGCAGAAATGTAAAACTTTCCCTCTTTGCCCCTGTTACTTTCACTATTTGTTTGTTCACACTATAACTTTTTGGAATATTTAACAGGCAGGTTCTCTCTGCCCCTCTGTCTATTACAAATTCCAATTCTTCTTCCTGGGGACCCACTTTTAAAGTTATCACAGGCTCCAGATGGTATTTGTTCCCCCCAGAAAATAAGAGCTTATGACCTCCCTATTCCTCCTCTGTGCCCATCTCTTTAAAGATTTTCAGATCTTCCGCTTACTTAGGACCATTTTCCTATTTATGTTAAGTTTGTTTATCTATTTAGTTGCAGTTTCTTCTTTCCCTTCAAAAAGCTGTCCCTTAAAAACCTTTTCTTTTCCCCTGCATTTCGCCTTTGATATGCTGTCGCATTTATTCCTTTGATTATGTAATTACAATAATTATTCATGTGTTTACTCCCCTCTCCGTTATTTTTACCCCACTCAGGAGGTACAGTTGGCATTTTGTCTTCTCTGGGGGTCTCCGTAGATTATCGTTTTTCCTAAACTGTTATTTCAGCTGCTCTGATTAATTGCCTTTCTTCCTTAGAAAAATATTATTTTCATTACAGACCACATCTCTTCTGAAGTATAAATGTTTGGACCTAAAAATTGGTCTAATTCTTCAGCTATGCCTATGGGATCCTCCAAGTAGCCCTTTTATTTATTTCTTTAAATTTCAGACCTCAGACGAAGTCAAAGGAGCATTTACAAACCCTGGTCTGCCCCCTCCTATGGGAGCCTCTTTTAATGGAAATAGACTAAACCCTTTATCCCATTCTTTTTGGATTTTTATCTTCTATAGCTTTTCTCCGGTAAATTTAGGAAGAATCAGGAGAGGGCTTTCTTTTATCTGAACTTTTAGTGTTTTGATAAGGTGATTCCTTTAGAGAGTTCCGCTGAGCAGCTGGAGCTGTGGTTACCAAGGGAACGGAGCTCAGGGCAGGACGGGGAAACTCGGCACAGCTCAGGATCTGGGTGCTCCAAAGGCGGGGTCTGCAGCCGGGATCGCCCGAGGGGCTCGGCACCGCTCAGGCTCTGGATCCTCCAAAGGCGGGGTCTGCAGGGGGAATCACGCGAGGGGATTGGCACAGCTCAGGGTCTGGATGCTCCAAAGGCGGGGTCTGCAGGGGGAATCACCCGAGGGGCTCGGCACAGCTAAGAGTCTCGGTCCTCAAAAGGCGGGGTCTGCAGCCGGGATCGCCCGAGGGGCTCGGCACAGCTCAGGGACTCGGTCCTCCTAAGGCGTGGTCTGCAGCTGGGATCGCCCGAGGGGATCAGCACAGCTCAGGGTCTGGGTGCTCCAAAGGCGGGGTCTGCAGCCGGGATCGCCCGAGCGGATCGGCACAGCTCAGGGCCTGGGTGCTCCAAAGGCGGGGTCTGCAGGGGGAATCACCCGAGGGCATCAGCACAGCTCAGGGTCTGGATCCTCCAAAGGCGGGGTCTGCAGGGGGAATCACCCAAGGGGTTGGGCACAGCTCAGGGTCTGGGTGTTCCAAAGGCGGGGTCTGCAGCCGGCATCGCCCGAGGGGCTCGGCACAGCTCAGGGTCTCGGTCCTCCTAAGGCGGGGTCTAAAGCCGGGATCGCCCGAGGGGATTGGCACAGCTCAGGGACTCGGTCCTCCTAAGGCGGGGTCTGCAGGGGGAATCACCCGAGGGGCTCGGAACAGCTCAGGGTCTGGATGCTCCAAAGGTGGGGTCTGCAGCCGGGATCGCCCGAGGGGCACGGCACAGCTCAGGGTCTGGGTGATCCAAAGGCGGGGTCTGCAGCCGGGATTGCCCGAGGGGATCGGCACAGCTCCGGGTCTGGGTGCTCCAAAGGTGGGGTCTGCAGGGGGAATCACCCGAGGGCATCGGCACAGCTCAGGGTCTGGATCCTCCAAACGCGGGGTCTGCAGGGGGAATCACCTGAGGGGATCGGCACAGCTCAGGGTCTGGGTGATCCAAAGGCGGGGTCTGCAGCCGGGATCGCCCGAGGGGTTCGGCACAGCTCAGGGTCTGGGTCCTCCAAAGGCGGAGTCTGCAGCTGGGATCGACCAAGGGGTTCGGCACAGCTCAGGGTCTGGATGCTCCAAAGGCGGGGTCTGCAGGGGGAATCCCCGAGGGCCTCGGCACAGCTCCGGGTCTGAGTGCTCCAAAGGTGGCGTCTGCAGGGGGAATCGCCCGAGGTGATCAGCACAGCTCAGGGTCTGGATCCTCCAAAGGCGGGGTCTGCAGCCGGGATCGCCCGAGGGGCTCGGCACAGCTCAGGGTCTCGGTCCTCCAAAGGCGGGGTCTGCAGCCGGGATCACCCGAGGTGATCGGCACAACTCAGGGTCTGGATCCTCCAAAGGCGGGGTCTGCAGCCGGGATCACCCGAGGCCATCAGCACAGCTCAGGGTCTGGATCCTCCAAAGGGGGGGTCTGCAGCCGGGATCGCCCGAGGGGCTCGGCACAGCTCAGGGACTCGGTCCTCCTAAGGCGTGGTCTGCAGCTGGGATCGCCCGAGGGGATCAGCACAGCTCAGGGTCTGGATCCTCCAAAGGCGGGGTCTGCAGCCGGGATCTCCCGAAGGGCTCGGCACAGCTCAGGGTCTCGGTGCTCCAAAGGCGGGGTCTAAAGCCAGGTTTGCCCGAGGGGATTGGCACAGCTCAGGGACTCGGTCCTCCTAAGGCAGGGTCTGCAGGGGGAATCACCCGAGGGGCTCGGAAATGCTCAGGGTCTGGATCCTCCAAAGGCAGGGTCTGCAGGGGGAATCACCCGAGGGGCTCGGCACAACTCAGGGGCTGGATGCTCCAAAGGCGGGGTCTGCAGCCGGGATCGCCCGAGGGGCTCGGCACAGCTCAGGGTCTGGGTGATCCAAAGGCGGGGTCTGCAGCCGGGATTGCCCGAGGGGATCGGCACAGCTCAGGGTCTGGGTGCTCCAAAGGTGGGGTCTGCAGGGGGAATACCCCGAGGGGATCGGCACAGCTCAGGGTCTGGATCCTCCAAAGGTGGGGTCTGCAGGGGGAATCGCCCAAGGGGCGCGGCACAGCTCAGGGTCTGGATGCTCCAAAGGCGGGGTCTGCAGCCGGGATCGCCCGAGGGGCTCGGCACAGCTCAGGTTCTGGGTGCTCCAAAGGTGGGGTCTGCAGGGAGAATCACCCGAGGGGCTCGGCACAGCTCAGGGTCTGGATCCTCCAAATGCAGGGTCTGCAGGGGGAATCACCCGAGGGGTTGGGCACAGCTCAGGGTCTGGGTGTTCCAAAGGCGGGGTCTGCAGCCGGCATCGCCCGAGGGGCTCGGCACAGCTCAGGGTCTCGGTCCTCCTAAGGCGGGGTCTGCAGCCGGGATCGCCCGAGGTGATTGGCACAACTCAGGGTCTGAGTGCTCCAAAGGCGGGGTCTGCAGGGGGAATCACCTGAGGGGCTGGGCACACCTCAGGGTCTGGATCCTCCAAAGGCGGGGTCTGCAGGGGGAATCACCCAAGGGGATTGGCACAGCTCGGGATTTGGGTCCTCCAAAGGTGGGGTCTGCAGCCAGGATCGCCGAGGGGCTCGGAACAGCTCAGGGTCTCGGTCCTCCAAAGGCAGGGTCTTCACGGGTAATCATCCGAGGGGCTCGGCACAGCTCAGGGTCTGGGTGCTCCAAAGGCGGGGTCTGCAGGGGGAATCACCCGAGGGGATCGGCACAGCTCAGGGTCTGGATGCTCCAAAGGCGGGGTCTGCAGCCGGGATTGCCCGAGGGGATCAGCACAGCTCAGGTTCTGGGTGCTCCAAAGGCGGGGTCTGCAGGGGGAATCACCCAAGGGGATCGGCACAGCTCAGAGTCTGGGTGCTCCAAAGGCGGGGTCTGCAGCCGGGATCGCCCGAGGGGATCGGCACAGCTCAGGGCCTGGGTGCTCCAAAGGCGGGGTCTGCAGGGGGAATCACCCGAGGGGCTCGGCACAGCTCAGGGTCTCGGTCCTCCAAAGGCGGGGTCTGCAGCCGGGATCGCCCGAAGGACTCGGCACAGCTCAGGGTCTCGGTCCTCCAAAGGCGGAGTCTGCAGCCGGGATCGCCCGAGGGGATTGGCACAGCTCAGGGACTCGGTCCTCCTAAGGCAGGGTCTGCAGGGGGAATCACCCGAGGGGCTCGGAACAGCTCAGGGTCTGGATGCTCCAAAGGCGGGGTCTGCAGCCGGGATCGCCCGAGGGGCACGGCACAGCTCAGGGTCTGGGTGATCCAAAGGCGGGGTCTGCAGCCGGGATTGCCCGAGGGGATCGGCACAGCTCCGGGTCTGGGTGCTCCAAAGGTGGGGTCTGCAGGGGGAATCACCCGAGGGCATCGGCACAGCTCAGGGTCTGGATCCTCCAAACGCGGGGTCTGCAGGGGGAATCACCTGAGGGGATCGGCACAGCTCAGGGTCTGGGTGTTCCAAAGGCGGGGTCTGCAGCCGGGATCGCCCGAGGGGTTCGGCACAGCTCAGGGTCTGGGTCCTCCAAAGGCGGAGTCTGCAGCCGGGATCGACCAAGGGGTTCGGCACAGCTCAGGGTCTGGATCCTCCAAAGGCGGGGTCTGCAGGGGGAATCCCCGAGGGCCTCGGCACAGCTCAGGGTCTGAGTGCTCCAAAGGTGGCGTCTGCAGGGGGAATCACCCGAGGTGATCAGCACAGCTCAGGGTCTGGATCCTCCAAAGGCGGGGTCTGCAGCCGGGATCGCCCGAGGGGCTCGGTACAGCTCAGGGTCTCGGTCCTCCAAAGGCGGGGTCTGCAGCTGGGATCGCCCGAGGTGATCGGCACAACTCAGGGTCTGGATCCTCCAAAGGCGGGGTTTGCAGGGGGAATCACCTGAGGGGCTGGGCACAGCTCAGGGTCTGGATGCTCCAAAGGCGGGGTCTGCAGGGGGAATCACCCAAGGGGATTGGCACAGCTCAGGATTTGGGTCCTCCAAAGGGGGGGTCTGCAGCCGGGATCGCCCGAGGGGCTCGGCACAGCTCAGGGACTCGGTCCTCCTAAGGCGTGGTCTGCAGCTGGGATCGCCCGAGGGGATCAGCACAGCTCAGGGTCTGGATCCTCCAAAGGCGGGGTCTGCAGCCGGGATCTCCCGAAGGGCTCGGCACAGCTCAGGGTCTCGGTGCTCCAAAGGCGGGGTCTAAAGCCAGGTTTGCCCGAGGGGATTGGCACAGCTCAGGGACTCGGTCCTCCTAAGGCAGGGTCTGCAGGGGGAATCACCCGAGGGGCTCGGAAATGCTCAGGGTCTGGATCCTCCAAAGGCAGGGTCTGCAGGGGGAATCACCCGAGGGGCTCGGCACAACTCAGGGGCTGGATGCTCCAAAGGCGGGGTCTGCAGCCGGGATCGCCCGAGGGGCTCGGCACAGCTCAGGGTCTGGGTGATTCAAAGGCGGGGTCTGCAGCCGGGATTGCCCGAGGGGATCGGCACAGCTCCGGGTCTGGGTGCTCCAAAGGTGGGGTCTGCAGGGGGAATACCCCGAGGGGATCGGCACAGCTCAGGGTCTGGATCCTCCAAAGGTGGGGTCTGCAGGGGGAATCGCCCGAGGGGCGCGGCACAGCTCAGGGTCTGAGTGCTCCAAAGGCGGGGTCTGCAGCCGGGATCGCCCGAGGGGCTCGGCACAGCTCAGGTTCTGGGTGCTCCAAAGGTGGGGTCTGCAGGGAGAATCACCCGAGGGGCTCGGCACAGCTCAGGGTCTGGATCCTCCAAATGCAGGGTCTGCAGGGGGAATCACCCGAGGGGTTGGGCACAGCTCAGGGTCTGGGTGTTCCAAAGGCGGGGTCTGCAGCCGGGATCGCCCGAGGGGCTCGGCACAGCTCAGGGTCTCGGTCCTCCTAAGGCGGGGTCTGCAGCTGGGATCGCCCGAGGTGATTGGCACAACTCAGGGTCTGAGTGCTCCAAAGGCGGGGTCTGCAGGGGGAATCACCTGAGGGGCTGGGCACACCTCAGGGTCTGGATCCTCCAAAGGCGGGGTCTGCAGGGGGAATCACCCAAGGGGATTGGCACAGCTCGGGATTTGGGTCCTCCAAAGGTGGGGTCTGCAGCCAGGATCGCCCGAGGGGCTCGGAACAGCTCAGGGTCTCGGTCCTCCAAAGGCAGGGTCTTCACGGGTAATCATCCGAGGGGCTCGGCACAGCTCAGGGTCTGGGTGCTCCAAAGGCGGGGTCTGCAGGGGGAATCACCCGAGGGGATCGGCACAGCTCAGGGTCTGGATGCTCCAAAGGCGGGGTCTGCAGCCGGGATTGCCCGAGGGGATCAGCACAGCTCAGGTTCTGGGTGCTCCAAAGGCGGGGTCTGCAGGGGGAATCACCCAAGGGGATCGGCACAGCTCAGAGTCTGGGTGCTCCAAAGGCGGGGTCTGCAGCCGGGATCGCCCGAGGGGATCGGCACAGCTCAGGGCCTGGGTGCTCCAAAGGCGGGGTCTGCAGGGGGAATCACCCGAGGGGCTCGGCACAGCTCAGGGTCTCGGTCCTCCAAAGGCGGGGTCTGCAGCTGGGATCGCCCGAGGGGATCGGCACAGCTCAGGGTCTGGATGCTCCAAAGGCGGGGTCTGCAGCCGGGATCACCCGAGGCCATCAGCACAGCTCAGGGTCTGGATCCTCCAAAGGCGGGGTCTGCAGGGGGAATCACCCGAGGGGATCGGTAGAGCTCAGGGTCTGGGTGCACCAAAGGCGGGGTCTGCAGGGGGAATCGCCTGAGGGGCTCCGCACAGCTCAGGGTCTGGATCCTCCAAAGGTGGGGTCTGCAGGGGGAATCACCCGAGGGCCTCGGCACAGCTCAGGGTCTGAGTGCTCCAAAGGCGGGATCTGCACGGGGAATCACCCGAGGGGCTCGGAACAGCTCCGGGTCTGGGTCGTCCAAAGGCGGGGTCTGCGGCCGGGATCGCCCGAGGGGCTCGGCTCAGCTGAGGGTCTCGGTCCTCCAAAGGCGGCGTCTGCAGCTGGAATCGCCCGAGGGGATCGGCACAACTCAGTGTCTGGATGCTCCAAAGGCAGGGTCTGCAGGGGGAATCACCCGAGGGGATCAGCACAGCTCAGGGTCTGAGTGCTCCAAAGGCGGGGTCTGCAGCCGGGATTGCCCGAGGGGATCGGCACAGCTCAGTCTAGGTCCTCCAAAGGCGGGGTCTGCAGGGAGAATCGCCCGAGGGTCTCGGCACAGCTCAGGGTCTGGATCCTCCAAAGGCGGGGTCTTCAGCCGGGATCGCCCGAGGGTCTCGGCACAGCTCAGGGTCTGGATGCTCCAAAGGCGGTGTCTGCCGCAGGGATCGCCCGAGGGGATCAGCACAGCTCAGGGTCTGCATCCTCCAAAGGCGGCGTCTGCAGGGGGAATCGCCCGAGGGGATCAGCACAGCTCAGGGTCTGGGTGCTCCAAAGGCGGAATCTGCAGGGGGAATCGCCCGAGGGGATCGGCACAGCTCAGGGTCTGGGTCCTCCAAAGGCGGGGTCTGCAGCTGCGATCGCCCGAGGGGCTCGGCACAGCTCAGGGTCTTGGTCCTCCAAAGGCGGGGTCTGCAGCCGGGATCGCCCGAGGGGCTCGGCACAGCTCAGGGTCTCGGTCCTCCAAAGGCGGGGTCTGCAGCTGGGATCGCCCGAGGTGATCGGCACAACTCAGGGTCTGGATCCTCCAAAGGCGGGGTTTGCAGGGGGAATCACCTGAGGGGCTGGGCACAGCTCAGGGTCTGGATGCTCCAAAGGCGGGGTCTGCAGGGGGAATCACCCAAGGGGATCAGCACAGCTCGGGATTTGGGTCCTCCAAAGGGGGGGTCTGCAGCCGGGATCGCCCGAGGGGCTCGGCACAGCTCAGGGACTCGGTCCTCCTAAGGCGTGGTCTGCAGCTGGGATCGCCCGAGGGGATCAGCACAGCTCAGGGTCTGGATCCTCCAAAGGCGGGGTCTGCAGCCGGGATCTCCCGAAGGGCTCGGCACAGCTCAGGGTCTCGGTGCTCCAAAGGCGGGGTCTAAAGCCAGGTTTGCCCGAGGGGATTGGCACAGCTCAGGGACTCGGTCCTCCTAAGGCAGGGTCTGCAGGGGGAATCACCCGAGGGGCTCGGAAATGCTCAGGGTCTGGATCCTCCAAAGGCAGGGTCTGCAGGGGGAATCACCCGAGGGGCTCGGCACAACTCAGGGGCTGGATGCTCCAAAGGCGGGGTCTGCAGCCGGGATCGCCCGAGGGGCTCGGCACAGCTCAGGGTCTGGGTGATCCAAAGGCGGGGTCTGCAGCCGGGATTGCCCGAGGGGATCGGCACAGCTCAGGGTCTGGGTGCTCCAAAGGTGGGGTCTGCAGGGGGAATACCCCGAGGGGATCGGCACAGCTCAGGGTCTGGATCCTCCAAAGGTGGGGTCTGCAGGGGGAATCGCCCGAGGGGCGCGGCACAGCTCAGGGTCTGAGTGCTCCAAAGGCGGGGTCTGCAGCCGGGATCGCCCGAGGGGCTCGGCACAGCTCAGGGTCTCGGTCCTCCAAAGGTGGGGTCTGCAGGGAGAATCACCCGAGGGGCTCGGCACAGCTCAGGGTCTGGATCCTCCAAATGCAGGGTCTGCAGGGGGAATCACCCGAGGGGTTGGGCACAGCTCAGGGTCTGGGTGTTCCAAAGGCGGGGTCTGCAGCCGGGATCGCCCGAGGGGCTCGGCACAGCTCAGGGTCTCGGTCCTCCTAAGGCGGGGTCTGCAGCTGGGATCGCCCGAGGTGATTGGCACAACTCAGGTTCTGGGTGCTCCAAAGGCAGGGTCTGCAGGGGGAATCACCTGAGGGGCTGGGCACACCTCAGGGTCTGGATCCTCCAAAGGCGGGGTCTGCAGGGGGAATCACCCAAGGGGATTGGCACAGCTCAGGGTCTGGATGCTCCAAAGGCGGGGTCTGCAGCCGGGATCACCCGAGGCCATCAGCACAGCTCAGGTTCTGGATCCTCCAAAGGCGGGGTCTGCAGGGGGAATCACCCGAGGGGATCGGTACAGCTCAGGATCTGGGTGCACCAAAAGCGGGGTCTGCAGGGGGAATCGCCTGAGGGGCTCCGCACAGCTCAGGGTCTGGATCCTCCAAAGGCGGGGTCTGCAGGGGGAATCACCCGAGGGCCTCGGCACAGCTCAGGGTCTGAGTGCTCCAAAGGCGGGATCTGCACGGGGAATCACCCGAGGGGCTCGGAACAGCTCCGGGTCTGGGTCGTCCAAAGGCGGGGTCTGCGGCCGGGATCGCCCGAGGGGCTCGGCTCAGCTGATGGTCTCGGTCCTCCAAAGGCGGCGTCTGCAGCCGGGATCGCCCGAGGGGATCGGCACAACTCAGTGTCTGGATGCTCCAAAGGCAGGGTCTGCAGGGGGAATCACCCGAGGGGATCAGCACAGCTCAGGGTCTGAGTGCTCCAAAGGCGGGGTCTGCAGCTGGGATCGCCCGAGGGGATCGGCGCAGCTCAGTCTAGGTCCTCCAAAGGCGGGGTCTGCAGGGAGAATCGCCCGAGGGTCTCGGCACAGCTCAGGGCCTCGGTCCTCCAAAGGCGGGGTCTTCAGCCGGGATCGCCCGAGGGTCTCGGCACAGCTCAGGGTCTGGATGCTCCAAAGGCGGTGTCTGCAGCAGGGATCGCCCGAGGGGATCAGCACAGCTCAGGGTCTGCATCCTCCAAAGGCGGCGTCTGCAGGGGGAATCGCCCGAGGGGATCGGCACAGCTCAGGGTCTGGGTGCTCCAAAGGCGGGATCTGCAGGGGGAATCGCCCGAGGGGATCGGCACAGCTCAGGGTCTGGATCCTCCAAAGGCGGGGTCTGCAGCTGCGATCGCCCGAGGGGCTCGGCACAGCTCAGGGTCTCGGTCCTCCAAAGGCGGGGTCTGCAGCCGGGATCGCCCGAGGGGCTTGGCACAGCTCAGGGTCTGGATCCTCCAAACGCAGGGTCTGCAGGGGGAATCACCCGAGGGCCTCGGCACAGCTCAGGGTCTGGGTGCTCCAAAGGCGGGTTATGCAGGGGGAATCACCCAAGGTGATCAGCACAGCTCCGGGTCTCGGTCCTCCAAGGGTGGGGTCTGCACCCGGGATCGCCCGAGGGGATCAGCACAGCTCCGGGTCTGGGTGCTCCAAAGGCGGGATCTGCAGGGGAATCACCCGAGGGGCTCGGAACAGCTCCGCGTCTGGGTGCTCCAAAGGCGGGGTCTGCAGCCGGGATCGCCCGAGGGGCTCGGCACCGCTCAGGGTCTCGGTCCTCCAAAGGTGGGGTCTGCAGCTGGGATCGCCCGAGGGGATCGGCACAACTCAGGGTCTGGATGCTCCAAAGGCGGGGTCTGCAGGGGGAATCGCCCGAGGGGCTCGGCACAGCTCAGGGTTTGGGTCCTCCAAAGGCGGTGTCTGCAGCCAGGATCGCCCGAGGGGCTCGGAACAGCTCAGGGTCTCGGGCCTCCAAAGGCAGGGTCTTCACGGGTAATCACCTGAGGGGCTCGGCACAGCTCAGGGTCTCGGTCCTCCAACGGCGGGGTCTGCAGCCAGGATCGCCTGAGGGGATCAGCACAGGTCAGGGTCTGGGTGCTCCAAAGGCGGGGTCCGCAGGGGGAGTCACCTGAGGTGCTCGGCACAGCTCCGGGTCTGGGTGCTCCAAAGGCGGGGTCTGCAGGGGGAATCACCCGAGGGGCTCGGCACAGCTCAGGGTCTGGATCCTGCAAACGTGGGGTCTGCAGGGGGAATCACCCGAGGGGATCAGCACAGCTCAGGGTCTGGGTGCTCCAAAGGCGGGGTCTGCAGGGGGAATCACCCGAGGTGATCGGCGCAGCTCAGAGTCTGGGTGCTCCAAAGGCGGGGTCTGCAGGGAGAATCACCCGAGGGGCTCGGCACAGCTCAGGGTCTGGGTGCTCCAAAGGCGGGGTCTGCAGGGGGAATCACCCGAGGGGCTCGGCACAGCTCAGGGTCTGGGTGCTCCAAAGGCGGGGTCTGCAGCCGGGATGGCGCCAGGGGCTGTTCCGGTGCAGACCGAGTCGGAGCGTGGATCGGCCCCGCGTGGCTCACGGCGGCCGATCCGGCAGAGACAAAGCCGGCTACTGACCCCGGCTGCAGCGGCGGGAGCCGAGCAGAGTCAGGGTAGCCGGGGATGGGACAGACGGGACCCCCCCTCGGTGCGGTCAGCGCGGTAACCACGGTGCACACGGCAGGACGGACCCCCCCACCCCTTCCGCCGGCACGGCCAGCGGAGCGGCCGCGGGCCCGGTGGCCGGGACCGGGCCAGACGGACCGGGCCAGACGGACCGGGCCAGACGGGCTGTGCCGGAGCCGGCACCGGGGCTGGCGCAGCCGCGAACAAGTGGAGGAACAAATAGGAATGGATGAGGTAATATTTTGTTCCTAGCCTTATACCTTCACCGTTTTTTTTTTATTGCCTTTAAAAATGTTATTTTCTTACAATCTCCCTTCTGCCCAGCATGTGGTATATCCTTTTTTTTTTTTTTTTCCTGGATTAAACGGTTTTTACAAATAAATCCAGAGCTTACCAAAGCAAACTTCTGCTTGGATACTTGGAAATGGTCGACGAGTTAACTCACGACCTTCTCATGTTGTTTTTATCACCACCCTTTTATTTATCCTTTGGCAAATTATACATCTTTCAGTTACTTGTTTTTCTACTCCAAAAATCACAATGCATCCATAGTTCCTTAAAAAAAATGATCACACAAAGCCTGAGTATCCCACTGGGCGTCTTGATACATGTCCTCTGCTATTCCCTAGTAAGCATTTTATTACCTGTCTTCCATCAAGATGTTTCTATTTCTCCCATTTATCTTTTTCGCCACCTATCTTGTTTTAATTCACCTTTTTTTTTTTTGCTTCCCTAAACTTTGGAATTTCCAATTTTTCCTCATTTGGAGTAATATTAACTCTTTCAGCTCCATTTTCTGCTGCATCTTTAGCTTCCTGATCTGCCAAATTATTTCCAGGGTCTTTACCCTGCATATGCCAACCCTTTGATCCAACACAAAAGAATTTCGAAAAAGAACTGTTCCCAAACAGCTCCAGAGTCCCCCCAGTGTTTGGGACAGATTCTGACCCAAAAAGAGACACTAAACGCTGAAAATTCGTCAGCATTAATCCCAAATTAGAAAACTCACAAAAATCTTTTGATAATTTTCAACTTACAGACTAGCATGAAGTCAGAGGCCAGATTTGCAAAGAAGAAAGTCTAAATCCTCTAGCTATGCCTGTGCCATTCAGCCAGCAAGCCGCCAGTCCTAGAACACGGGTGGCTATCCCACCTCCTGAGATAAAAGAAGTGCGAAAAGCAATAAGGGATGGTGGTATCTGCTCCCCATATTTTAAGCAACTGCTGAAAAGGACAGTCCTGGAAGGACATACACTCACACCAAATGACTGTAAAAATCTTACTAGTATAATTCTCACAGACTCACAATATACGCTATGGGAACTCAAATGGAAGACTGCTCACAGGGGTACAAGCCACTTATAGAGAGAGTACCGATGCAGACCTTCGTACCCTTGTCATGTCTAAGCTGACTGGTGACCCTCCTGATGC
The DNA here is from genome assembly GCF_012460135.2 of Molothrus ater. Lineage (NCBI taxonomy): Eukaryota > Metazoa > Chordata > Aves > Passeriformes > Icteridae > Molothrus > Molothrus ater. The sequence goes on along the minus strand of NW_023416734.1, from coordinate 20,231 downwards.
TCAGAATGATAATCAAGTGAATTTACCCAAAACAGCGTTAGATGACATTAAAAAGATGGCTCGCAGAGCCTTTTTGCAAATTCAGCCTGCAAGAAGTTTTGAAAAAGCCTATAATCTGATTAGGCAAGACTCGTCTGAACCATTTACCGAATTTGTGGACCTGGTAATGCCAGGAGCAGAAAGGCAATGTGGCAATGATATAGCTCGCCCAATAATGATACGGGACATTATTGAAAATAATGGCAATGCAGAATGTAAAAGAGTTATCAAAGCCCTAGGAAAAGAAAAACCCACAGTGCCTGAAATGATGGATGCCTGTAACAAAATTGGGAGTCCACAGCAAGTGGCAATTATCCAGGCAAATGAACTTGGAAAAACTCTAGGAGAAAAAATTGAAAGGGCTCTTACAGCTCAAACAGCGCAAGCAGTCGCACAGGCAGCACAACCAGAAGCTTTACCTGTCAATCACCCCAAGACGAACGTCTGGGTTGCTTTAGCCAGGTCTGCAGGCTCCGATACCATCCGTCTATCTGACACAAGCCCTGACAAACCTTTTTCAACCTGTCTAGTTGGAGTACCTTTCCCAAAGGGTTTTCATAATGTTACTCCTGATAAATATTGGCCATATGATGATCATCACGGATCTCCAACTCCCAGCCAGAAACACCAAACTTACATTGATAATTCTAAAGCTGATAAATCTGACCTTCAAGAGCTAGAAATCCTAGGCTCATTAACTATGGATACCTGTTACTTCTTTCATTTCTTAGGAGAAGACGGCCCTCATTTAAAGGTCACCCCATATCACCCAGCTTATAGCAATATGACTTCTCGTCTCCGTCCGTCCCGACCGTGCTACCCCCTGATGCTCCTACAGGTAAAAACTCACTCACTAGCAGGAAAAATCCTTCCAATGCATTTTTTTCTGTTTTTATCCGCTGAGTGTCCAACTTCTTTTGCTAAATTTCTAGAGATTTGAGCTCAAATTACCATTTCTGACCAGTGCAGAGACAAATGATGAAACATTCCTGAGTTATTCTTACTCTTCATCTTATGGAAGTAGCAGCCAGCACTAAATTTGCATGATCTAACCAAAGCAGACATTTCACAGAAAAGCACTTTCTATAGCAATATTGAAAAACTATAGATTGAGGTAAAAGCATCAAGTTTCTGCCCTCCCTGGTGCAAAGTCACATGATGTTTGAAGAGCATTCCACTGAATTTTCTAAAGATGTGTGCATGTGTCATCTGGACCACAGGAGATAAAGCAGGGTTAAAACACTGAGCAAAACTGAAGTTAACAACCACAAGGTTCATCAACCTTGCAATAGAAGCTTGCAGAAACCTTTCAAGGCTCATCCAATAAAGCCCCGTGGCACTTTGTTCTTCCCCCTCCTCCCAAATCTCCATCCGTCCGAGCCAGCATCAGCAGGAAATTTTGCACGGAAGCTTGCCAGATAAAATAGCTATATCATCTGCCATTAGTTTTAGAGAGTTCTTCAAAAATAGGTTAAAAATTATTTTATCTATTATTTTTTAGCTGTGTCCTAAGTTAGGGATGGGCCAAGTCTCGTGTCTTTGTTTCACAGAAAGTTGGTTCACGTGTCCTTTCATATCACATGTGCAAGTATTTCCCATCTGCATTCTGCCTTATCAGAAGGCTAATTAATTGCTTTATTATACTATATTACATTACATCTAAACCCAATCTGCCAAGTACTCAAGCCCGCACACAACTTGTGACTGTCACCCAACAGTCCCGACACACACACACATTTGGCCCTGGCAGGCCAAGGAAACAAAACACCATCACTCTGGGTGAACAATCTCCACGCTGCATTCTACTTCGGCACAAACACAGGCACAGTAAATGAGATAAGAATTGATTTTACTTCCTCTGAGGTTCAGAGAATGTGAATCCCAGAAATATTCTTGGGGAGACTTGTGCCTTGCTTTTCTCTGTGAAGAGAAATGTGGTGACAGGTGCACCCTCGCCTCCACGGCAAAGAATCACGGAATGGTTTGGGTGGGAAGGGACCTTGAAGGCTTATCTTTGATTTATGCAACACTTCAACAGGAAAGAGGGGGCTCATCTGCTTCACAGCTGCTTGCTTTTCTCACACCTTTCACAAGCAAAGCCTGAAGCAAACCCTCCCGAGTTGCCCTATCGACCAGGGGACCCCTCAGCACTCAGTGACACTGCCAGCAAAACCTCAAACTTTTACTCACACAGGGACGAGGCCTTGCACTCGGTCGTAACCCAGATTCACTTTTTCCAACAGTAGCCTCGAACTTTCTTTGTTCTCTCTGCAGGCCTTTTTGCAAGCACACCGATTAACAGACTACACAAGTTTCACCAGCAGACTTCAGCTAAATCCAAAATTGGTTTCTACCCCAAGTAACATTTCCAACCCCCTGTCTCACCTGCGATGTTTGGAATTTTAGGAGGCGGCAGCCCACTCGAGATCAAAGGTCCTGAGCAGGGTGCAGACCCAGGGACACAAATGCCATCCCTTTTCCACGGGAAACAAAACTCATCACCCCAGTTTCCTTACATCAGTTTGCCGAAGACGTTCGGCACTCCCAGGTCACTCAGAGTTCTCGTTGCTGCAGACTCGGTCTTGGAGTTATGGAGTTACGCTTCCTCCTAACACTCACCTCCTCACCTCAGCCCCCTGCTGCTGCGTCCCCTTCTCTGCCCCTAACCCTACTCTATTTTCCAGCCCGCCCTTGCTCCATCCCTCACTCCGCCCTTAACCCGTCTCACCACACTTCCCGCTCCATCCGTTACTTCACCCACCGCCCACCCGTGAGTCCCCTCCAGCAGCACGCGGGAGCCCGAACCCTCGGAGGACGGCGCAGCTCTCGCAGCAGGACAACACCCAGGCGAGACAGGCAGGGACAACGTCTGTGGGCTGCAGGGTGTCACAAGGGGCTGTGGGCTGAGGGGAGGGGGCTGGAGGGTGACACAGAGGATGGGGGGAGCTGAGAGGCAGAAGGGGGCTTTAGGAGCAACTGGGGGGCTCCAGGGTGGCACAGAGATGCTGAGAGGCTGGGAGCAGGGAACTTGAGGGTGACAAGAAAAGGGTGAGGGGGAGCAAATGCCTTGAGGGGCAAAGTGGGGGCTGCTTGAGGGTGACAGGTGAACCAGCCCTCACACCACCCCTAACCTTACCCTAAAAACCACCCCTAACCAGGTGGAGAGTGCACAGTGGAGGCCAGGGGGCCAAGGGACAATGTCAGAGGTCTCGGGGTGGCACGCAGACATTGCGGGCTGAGGGGCAAGGAGGGGGAGGCTTGACAGACGGAGAGCTCACACCGAGGGTTAGGGGTACAAAGGACCCAGGGTACCAGGTAGGGTTAGGGTACAGGTGCAGCAGCCCTCAACCCAACCCCAAGGTCACCCTAAAGATCACCCCTAGGACCCCGGTTTTCCCCAACAGCAGCACAAGGCAATAACCCCAATGCTGGGACAGCCCCAGAACTCTCCCAGCAGCTGCAGACAGCAACCCTAATAAAAAGGTAGCAATGATGTTTGTGGTCTAGAGAGTGACAGATAGGAGTTGGGTGCTGAGCAGTTTTTTAGGGGTTTTTTAGGGTTTTTCTCATGGCTTTAAAAAAGGATATTTTAGGGCTTTTTTGGAGGAGTTTTCCAGGAATTTTCTGGGAACGTTTAGGATACTTTTAGGGCTTTTTCAGGGCTTTTAAAAGATTTGTTAGGGTATTTTAAGGGCTTTCTTAGTACTTTTAAGAATTGTTTGGGGGGGGGGGATTTGGGTGTTCTTGGGGGTTTTTTAGGACTATTGAGGGTATGTGGAGGACTTTTTAGGGCTAGGGTATTTTTAGGGTTTTTGAGGGAATTTTTAGGCTTTTTTAGGGTCTTATCAGGGCATTTTAAGGATTGTTGGGGTATTTTTAGAGCTCTTTTTGGACTATTTAGGGTATATTTAGGGATTTCTAAAGGTTCTTTGGGGATTTTTAGGGTTTTTTAAAAGTATTGTATTTCCAGTGTATTTTAACAGCTTGAGCAAGGGGCCAGCGGTGGCACAGCGGGTTGGGTCCCACGCTGCCAGTCCGAACGTTGTAAGTTTTAGACCCAGCTAAGCTGTTGTGGTTAGGGTTAGATGCTGTCAGCTTTGGTCTGGGAGAACTTCTGCACAGAAAAACTCACCCCCCGCGTTTCCCGACACCAGTTCGCAGGAGGTGCTCGGCACTGCCAGGGCAGCCCGAGCTCTCGGCGGGGGCAGCTTTGCTCCCCGAGAAATCCTGCGCTGGCCCTCTTCCCTGTAAAGCCAAACTCACCCCCGCTGCGCGTCGACGTCCGTTCGCAGGAGGCACGCGGCACTCCAAGGGCGGCAAGAGTTCTCGGCGTCGGCAGCCGCGGTCCGTGAGAAATCGTTCCCTGCGGTTTTGGAGGCCGAATCGCAGTTTCGGCCACGGGCACACAGAGAGGAAAGACCGTTAGTTTCCTTGGAAAGGAAAGTCTGGCAGCCCATGGTTTAAGGGGCAGACGAAGGGCTGTGCAGGGGAAGGAACTCCTCACAGGACCTTTCTTCACCTCAAGCCCACTCCAAGGTCTAGCAGCCCCCCGTGTGCCCAGCTGCTTTCAGAGGGTTACCCGGGCACACCCGCACAGGGAGCTGCTAGTCCAGAGGGGCTAACAGGGGCATCCCAAGGGTCCCTCCAGGAACTACGGTCGGAGCATCCAGCACGGACTAGGGAGCAGCCGGACCCACCTGGGCACAGCGCAACACTTTGAGAAAATGCCAAGGCAAGAGCCCTTTTGCCAAGGGGCAGCATCTGAGCGGGCCAGGCAGCACGTGGGGTTTCAGGAGAGGGCTTTCAACTTTCCCCTTTTACTGTGCCAGTCCCTCCCCAGGGCCCCCAGACCCTCCACAGCACTCCCAGAAAGGAGAGGGGTTATTAGGAGAAAAAGGGTTTAGAAAAAAGGGAAAAAGCTTCCTTTTCCTTTATTTTTTGTGTTCAAACTGGGAGGGACTCTGCTTCCCCTGCAATTTTAGTGGTCTCAGTTGAAAGAATCCCTGCCTTTTCTATGCTGTTCGGGGTGTTAATTGACAGGGAGTCCTCATTTTCGATTATTCCCCAGTCTAAGTAGAAGGGGAAAATCTTGACAATGTTTCTTATGGGTTTGAATTAAAGGTAGCCAGCCCCGTTTTGTTGTTCTGAGGCCTAAATTGAGGGAGAAGCCCAGCTGTACCCTCCATCTTAAGAGTTTGAACTGAGGGAAAAATCCCTCTTTTTTCATCCCTGGAGAGATTTAAAGAGAGGGGAAAACCTCTGGATTCCACTGGAGAGGAAAACCCCTCTTTTCCCAGTACTTAAGGAGAATAAATTAAAGGGCAGAAGCTATTTATTTGCTATTATATTAGTTTCAGTAGAGGTAACTGCCCCATTTCCTCTGTTTAAGGGGTGCACTGGAAGGAAGCTCTGCCTTTTTCAGCATTTTACGAGTTTAAAAACACATTTCAGGGCCCTTCTTTCTGTGCCATAGGACCAAGTATCTCAGAGCAGGGTAAGCCGGGCACGCACTTAACCCTTACACTGCCTGGGAAGCTTTTATTTTTCTTATTTTTACTTATAAAGTAGTTAGGCCTAATTAGAGGTCCCAAGGAGACTTAGACAATTTTCTCCACCCAGCTTAGTCACACGTGAAATACTACTTAGTAGCCACTAAGGAATGATTAGGAAAGTTAACAGCAAATTACCCAATTTATCTAGTTATGCTGTCTAAACAGAAACTTTTATTTCTTACCAGTTTTCTACCCTTTTGCTCCAAATAGATGTTGCAAAAAAAAAAGCACTGATATTTTTCTGGAGAGCTTTCTTCTATAACAAGCCCTGTACTCCCCTTGAAATCAAATTAGAAAAGCCAAACACCTGCAGTCGCTCTGAGGGTTTTTATACCCCGTGGGATTCGCCCCCTCCCTTTTCCTGGGTGCCACGGGAACGAGAGGCGGGCACCATCAGGGGTATATTAACCCCAGCCTTTGCCCAGGGCCTTCATTCCCCCTCTGGGATGTGCTGGGATAAGAGCTCTCCTCTCATTTCAATGAAGAAGCTCTTTCAGCTTATCTCAGCTTGTTTTCAGCAGGTGTTTCTGGGCATCTAAAGCAACAGAAGCTTTGATGATACTGTGAAGAAAACAGCATAGAATACAGGGAGTATTTAAGGTCACAATTTTGGGTTTTGTGTTTAGGGGTGGTAAAGTGCATTTGTAATTTCTGGTTTTGTTCTTATTTTGCTTTGTATTTTTTTTAGGAGGAGTGCAGCTTCCAGCGGCTCCAGGTTGTGTCAACTACAACACTTTTTTCAGCAGGTTCATCATGTCACAAGAGGGATCTGCCCAGTGTCCAAGATGATGTTTGAGATTGAGGCTTCAGGTGAGTTGAGGATTGTGACTAGGAGAGGGAGGGTGAGCAGGTATCCAGTTAGGAGTTATTGTTGGGGGGGTGGTTTTGAAGGCAGTAGGGTGAGAAAGGGTGTTTATTTGAGCGCCCCCCCGCCCCAGGTCTTTTAGAAGCTGAGCAGAGGCATTCACACGTCTTACAGCACACAAGGTCACCCACTGCACTCACAGGAATGCCATTTCACCTTGCCTTTCTCTAACCCAGGTGCCACTCATAATAACGGCCACAGCCTTGGAATCAGGATGAAGCTGGAGCCTGAAGGAGCCGGGCACACTCAGGAGAGGGCAAGTAGCTGACTCCCTGGGATTTGGCCCACATAACTCTGTACTCATACTTTGGTTTTGTTTTTCTTTATTGTAGCTGACCGAGAGACTAACAGGCGATCACGGGGCCCTCTGAGGCGGACTCATTTCAGGTGCAACGTGGATCCTCATCACCGATCATCCAAAAGATAAGTCGGGGCCACGGCCTGGAGATGGGACAATGGGAGAGCAGCGGGTCGGGAGTTCCTGGGACAGATATAAAAATTAGCAGAGGGAAAAGCAATCTCCCCCAAGGGGCCTCTTAGGACAGCTGAAGGGAGAGGTTCTACTTTTGACGGCAGCTTTCAGGCGGGCAGCGCAGAACAGTTCCGGTCCCCGTCGTGTTGTCCGGCGTACCGTGTTACCTAGCGTGTCTTTGGGGTCCCTTTTGCCTTTTCCCCTCGAGACCCTCACCACAAGCATGCTGTGTTGTGTTTGTCGTCCCCCTGTTTGTCACGTTCCGTGTCACGGGTGTCCGCACATATTTGTGCCGGAGCCGCTCTGCCCTGCCCTGCCGCATAGCCTGCTGCAACAGGACAAGTCCCAGGGAGTTGCAGTTTGTGGGGCGTTACCAGACTCTAGATGATATTCCTAGGTAGACAGAAGATGTTTGGAGCTGTGAAGTCATCCCGCAGCCCTTTGACTTTTGTCCTTGCTTTCTTTCAGACGCAGAAGGATAAAATCCAGGGCAAAATCCATCCACCCATCCCGAGTGAGGAGGTTCCCCCGGGCAGGTCAGTCACCGTTTGTCTCTGCAGGGGGAGTGTAAAGTGTGACTCTGTTACAGCTCTGGTCTTTTTCTTTTTAGGAGGTAAAGCTGGATATCAGCAGTCAAGATGAGGTGGGCAAGGTGAGCATTGAGTAGCTCACCTTGTTGTTAATGCTCCAGTCTCACTTTCCAGTGCAACTCTAAGTATCCATTCCTGTTTCTGTGCTTTAGGCAATCAACTCGGAGTACGCCGAGCCCCAGTCACCCACCGGCCTACGCACCGGGCGTGCTGCTCTCCCGAGCCCCGCGGAAGAATCACGGGACTCGTCGATGAAGCCTCTGCCTTTTCTATTTAAAAGTGTCACCAGGGTAGCCTTGGGCACTGGATGAGGAGTCGCGGTGAGTTGGGGAAGTAGGGAGGCGGAGCTAGGGTTTGCTCAGGTTTGAGCAACGCCACATTACGTCGTCTCCTTTTACCCCAGGCTTACCCCGTGACAACGGCATCAGCCTCGGAGCGCGGCCGAAGGGTGCGGCCCCAGGAGCCGGGCATTCTTAGGAGAACCGTGAGTGGCAGAATTGTTGGGTTTTGGCCAGTGTGCTGCATTGATCATGCATTAATATTTGCATTTCTTTCATGTAGCTGACTAAGAAACAACAGGAAGTTGTTGAACAACAGTGCCAGCAGGAACTTCCCAGATGTCGAGGCAGCCTTCTGTTGCACCTGACACAGACCTGCATCCCCAGATGTCCGAGAGATAAGTAGAGGCGTACAACCCACAGAGGGGATGAAAGCGGGGTGCAGGGTAGGGACCCACCGGGAGGGATTTTTGAGTCTCCTTTGGAGATGGGGGCGTCCATGAAGCAGCCCCTTAGGCCCCATAAAAGCAAAGCCTGACTTGTCATCACAGTGCTGAGGTGCGCAGGGCAGAGCAGTCCCAGTGTGTATCATGTCACTTGTCTTTTGTGTCTTATGTGTGTTTGGATATGTCATGTCCTTTACCTTAGGCCTTTGAGGGGCCTGTCAGGAGCCCTAGCATCATTGTTAGCATCTGCGATCTCTGCATTCCTCGGCCTGGCACCCAGGCCATAGAACTTTCGCCTCAGGAGCTCAGACAGGCATCAGACTCTCTTGTCTCTTTAGAAGCATCCGGTCAGATGTCTTTTCAGGTCTTGATCTGAGCTGTATGGACAGCTCTGCCCCGCCAGGATCCATTATGGCGGACTAGGACTGGAAAGAACGTGAGGGCAGGTAGAGGCTTCTGGCCGTAGGATTCTCGGGCATCCATCTTTGCAGTTCTTGGAATAAATCATTCGGTTAGCATCTTCTTCCTCCAGGTTTCTCTGAGCCTCATCAGCTCACTATCGGTCTCCCCTCGGTCATCTCCTTTTGCATTCTCTCAGTCCCTGCAGCCATTTTCCTTGCCAGGAGCTTTCTGTCCGTGTTGTGTCCCCGTTGGCTGTCACGTCCTGTCCTGTGTCACGGGTGTCTGCACACACATTTGTGCCGGGGCTGCTCTGACCTGCCGCATAGCCCGGTGCAATAGGAGAAGTCCCGGGGACTTCAAGTTTGTAATGTGGGGTGTAGTTGGACTCTAGGTGGGATTTGTAGATGGACACAGGCTATCTGGAGCTCTTAAGTTATCCTGCAACAGTTTGACTCTTGTCCTGACTTTTTTTTCAGGTTCAGATGGGTTAAATGTGTGCCAGAGGGCCCCATCCCTGGTGAGTGGTTTCCCCCAAGCAGGTGAGGCACCATTTGTCTCTGCAGCAGAAGTGTATGTGGTGACTCTGTTACAACTCTGTTCTTTGTCTTTCTTTTTAGGAAGTACATCTGGATACCAGCAGTCAAGGTGAGCAGTGGAGAGAAGTAGCTGTTATTGCTCAGGTCTCAGTTTCTGCTGCTGCTCTAAGCTTCCATTCTCTTTTTTGTGGTTTAGGCAATCCACTCGGAGCCTGCCAAGCCCCCGTCACCAGCCGGCCGACGCACCGGGTTCCCTGCACGTGTGAGCCCTGTGGATGCATTACAGGACCTGGTGATGAAGCCCTGAACTCTTCCATTTCAAGGTGCCATCCAGGTGGCCTTCAGCAGCTGCCAAGGAGTTGCGGTGAGTCGGGGAAGTAGGGAGGAGGAGCGAGGGTCCCCTCAGTTTTCAGCCATGCCCAATCACCTCATCTCCTCTTAACCCAGGTGTCCCCTGTGACGACGGCCTCGGTCTCTGAGCGTGCCCGAAGCGTGCGGCCCGAGCAGCTGAGCGTTCTCAGGAGCATGGTGAGTAGCAGACTTGTGGGGTTTTGGCCGAGGGGCTGCCAAGATCAGGCACTGATGTTTGGTTTTCTTTAATACAGCTGTCTGAGAGACACCAGCCCGGTGCCAGCAGGACCTTCCCGGCTGACGAGGCGGCCTTTCTTCACACCCGAGACCGGCATCCCCAGCTGTGCGAGAGATAAGTAGAGGGCCACGACCCAGAGAGGGGATGAAAGCAGGGGCCTGGTTTGGGAATTACTGGGAGGGGTTTTTCAGTCCACTTTGGAGGTGGGGGGGTGTCCATGGGGCGACCCCTTAGGCCCCATAAAAGCAAAGCCTGACTTTGGATCACAGTGCTGAGGCGCGCAGGGCAGAGCAGTCCCGGCGTGTATCGTGTCACTTGTCTTTTGTGTATTATGTGTTGTTTGGATATGTCATGTCCTTTACCTTAGGCCTTGGAGGGGCCTGTCAGAAACCCTGGCATCATTCTTAGCATCTGTGATCTCTGCATTCCTCGGCCTGGCAGACAAGCCATAGAACTTTCGCCTCAGGAGCTCAGACAGGCATCAGACTCTCTTGTCTCTTTAGAAGCATCCGGTCAGCTGTCTTTTCAGGTCTTGTTCTGAGCTGTATGGACAGCTCTGCCCCGCCAGGATCCATTATGGCGGACTAGGACTGGAAAGAACGTGAGGGCAGGTAGAGGCTTCTGGCCGTAGGATTCTCGGGCATCCATCTTTGCAGTTCTTGGAATAAATCGTTCAGTTAGCATCTTCTTCCTCCAGGTTTCTCTGAGCCTCATCAGCTCACCCTCGGTCTCCCCTCGGTCATCTCCTTTTGCATTCTCTCAGTCCTCGCAGCCATTTTCCTTGCCAGGAGCTTTCTGTCCGTGTTGTGTCCCCGTTGTCTGTCACGTCCTGTCCTGTGTCACGGGTGTCAGCACACATTTGTGCGGGGGCTGCTCTGCCTTGCCGCATAGCCTGGTGCAATAGGAGAAGTCCCGGGGACTTGAAGTTTGTAATGTGGGGTGTAGTTGGACTCTAGCTGGACACAAGATATCTGGAGCTCTTAAGTTACCCTGCAACAGTTTGACTCTTGTCCTAACATTTTTTTCAGATTCAGATGGATTAAATGTGTGCCAGAGGGCCCCATCCCGGGTGAGGGGTTTCCCCTGAGCAGGTGAGGCCCCATTTGTCTCTGCAGCAGAAGTGTATGTGGTGACTCTGTTACAGCTCTGTTCTTTGTCTTTCTTTTTAGGAAGTAAATCTGGATACCATCAGTCAAGGTGAGCAGTGGAGAGAAGTAGCTGTTATTGCTCAGGTCTCAGTTTCTGCTGCTGCTCTAAGCTTCCATTCTCTTTTTTGTGGTTTAGGCAATCCACTCGGAGCCTGCCAAGCCCCCGTCACCAGCCGGCCGACGCACCGGGTTCCCTGCACGTGTGAGCCCTGTGGATGCGTTACAGGACCTGGTGATGAAGCCCTGAACTCTTCTATTTCAAGGTGCCATCCAGGTGGCCTTCAGCAGCTGCCAAGGAGTTGTGGTGAGTAGGGGAAGTAGGGAGGAGGAGCGAGGGTCCCCTCAGTTTTCAGCCATGCCCAATCACCTCATCTCCTCTTAACCCAGGTGTCCCCTGTGACGACGGCCTCGGTCTCTGAGCGTGCCCGAAGCGTGCGGCCCGAGCAGCTGAGCGTTCTCAGGAGCACGGTGAGTAGCAGACTTGTGGGGTTTTGGCCGAGGGGCTGCCAAGATCAGGCACTGATGTTTGGTTTTCTTTAATACAGCTGTCTGAGAGACACCAGCCCGGTGCCAGGAGGACCTTCCCGGCTGACGAGGCGGCCTTTCTTCACACCCGAGACCGGCATCCCCAGCTGTGCGAGAGATAAGTAGAGGGCTACGACCCACAGAGGGGATGAAAGCAGGGTGCTGGTTCGGGAATTACTGGGAGGGGTTTTGGAGTCCACTTTGGTGATAGGGGCTGTCCATGGGGCGACCCCTTAGGCCCCATAAAAGCAAAGCCTGGCTTTGGATCACAGTGCTGAGGTGTGCAGGGCAGAGCAGTCCCGGCGTGTATCGTGTCACTTGTCTTTTGTGTGTTATGTGTTGTTTGGATATGTCATGTCCTTTACCTTAGGCCTTGGAGGGGCCTGTCAGAAACCCTGGCATCATTCTTAGCATCTGCGATCTCTGCATTCCTCGGCCTGGCACCCAGGCCCTAGAACTTTCGCCTCAGGAGCTCAGACAGGCATCAGACTCTCTTGTCTCTTTAGAAGCATCCGGTCAGATGTCTTTTCAGGTCTTGTTCTGAGCTGTGTGGACAGCTCTGCCCCGCCAGGATCCATTATGGTGGACTAGGACTGGAAAGAACATGAGGGCAGGTAGAGGCTTCTGGCCGTAGGATTCTCGGGCATCCATCTTTGCAGTTCTTGGAATAAATCATTTGGTTAGCATCTTCTTCCTCCAGGTTTCTCTGAGCCTCATCAGCTCGCCATCGGTCTTACCTCAGTCATCTAATTTTCTGTCCTTGTGCTCCTTGCAGTCATGCTTCTTGTCTTGAGATTTCTGTCCGTGTTGTGTCCCCGTTGTCTGTCACGTCCTGTCCCGTGTCACGGGTGTCAGCACACATTTGTGCCGGAGCTGCTCTGCCCTGCCGCATAGCCCGGTGCAATAGGAGAAGTCCCGGGGACTTGGAGTTTGTAATGTGGGCCGTAGTTGGACTCTAGGTGGGATTTGTAGATGGACACAGGATATCTGGAGCTGTTAAGTTGTCCTGCAACAGTTTGACTCTTGTCCTAACTTTCTTTCAGATGCAGAAGGATAAAATCCAGGGCAGAGCCCCCCATCCCAGGTGTGGGGATTGCCCCGATCAGGTCAGTCACTGTTTGTCTATGCAGAGGAAGCATAAATGGTGGCCGTTACAGCATTGTTCTTTCTCTCTCTTTTTAGGAAGTCAACGCTGAGATCAGCAGTCAAGGCCGAGTGGGCGAGGTGAGCATTGAATAGCGTACAGAAGCAGTTGTTATTGCTGAGGTCTCAGTTTTGGTTCAGCTCTAAGCATCTCCTCTTGTTTTTTTATTTTAGGTGGTCCACTTGCCATCTCTCCTGGCCGAGCACGCCTATGCCAGGTGGGTGAGAGCTTAAGGTATCGGTGTGGCATCCTTGTCAGATTTGGGCGGTTGTGTTTTCACAGTATGTCACCATGCTTTTCTGCTTTGTTTCTTTGCAGGTGCTGTCGCTGCCCTAGGCATGCCCTGGATCAGAGGAGGGCAGGTGAGTCGGAGTTTAGGCAGGCTGACTCCTAGGTGAGCGTTACACAGCAGCATGCTAAGCGTGTCCTTTTTCTCTTTGCAGGTCTCTTCCGGGCACCCTCCGGAGTCAAATCAAGATTTGAGGTGAGCCAGGGCAGCGGTGCGGAGGAGTCCCGGGGATTACTGTTTTTGAGGGCAATAGTCAGGTTTTCTGTTTTGTCTTAGGTACCCTGAGGAGGCTCGTAGCCCAAGCTTGGAAACGGCAGCACCGAAGCACACACGGAGAGCATCTCAACGTCCACGTCCGACCGAGGATGGATTTTGCCCGCTCCTCTTTCAAAAGCTAAGTGTTGGGGGCCAGTGGCTGGGAGAAGGGGAATAGCCTTTACTTTCACAGGAGGCAATTTGATGTCAGCTTAGTGGAGAGGTCTGTAGCGGGGTGGGCTCTCTGGAAGTAAAGGGAGAGGGTTTCCCCTCAGCCTCGCCAGAGCCTTTGCCGGGCAGGGCAGTTCCGACCCATCTCCACATCTTCCCGTACTTTGCGTCGTCCGCCTCCCTCGACGCAACGTCGTCACGGATCTTCCCCCCGAGGCGCTCGCCTTCACGTCCGGAGCTCCGGCCACGGTCACCCGGCAGTCTGCTTCCTTCTCTAGGCTCGCCGCCCCTCTCGAGCATCCTCTTAACTGCTTCGTCACTAACTTCTTTTGACGAGTTACATTTCATCATCACGTGCCATCGTCATAGGGCTTCCTTTCCTTTGGCATCATCAGCCTCTGGCTCATCTTGCGTTAGGAATCTCGGGTCCCTACGGGGACAGTGCCAGGCAGTTGCCACTCGTCTCTGTGTTGTGTCATCTGTGTCTATGTTATGTTGTCCGTGTCTGTGTTATGTCGTCCGTGTCCGTCATCTTCCACGTCACAGGTCCTTGTTACGTCTCGACGCTTTCTCGGCAGTATTCTGTGCCACATAGGCCATATTCTACTCACGTTCCTTTCCGGATATCCCTTATTCCAGCATCTTTACATTTTTACTCTTTGAGACAGGAAGGGACAAGATCCTCAAAGGGCCAAAATGTTCTCATCCGTCTTCCTTCTCACCACCGGCTTTGGTAGTGCCTTTTTTTCCACGCCATTCTCTTGGACTTCCCGAGGGAGCGTCTTACACCCTCCTCACGTGACCGCAGGAGTTCGATAGGTTCCATCCTCCCAAGGGGTATAGGGCTCAAGAATTCATCTTCCAGAGAGCTATCTCAAGTCCTGGCTTACATCGCATGTACCTACGTTGGCTTATACTGTATGTACTTATATTGTGTGTACCTATGCTGGCTTAGACTGTATGTACTTACACTGCGTGTACCTGTGTTGGCTTATACTGTATGTACTTACACTGTGTGTGCCTGTGTTGGCTTATACTGTATGTACTTATATTGTGTGTGCCTATGCTGGTTTATACTGTATGTACTTATACTGTATGTACTTACACTGTATGTACCTATGCTGGCTTATACTGTATGTACTTGTACTGTATGTACTTACACTGTGCTTACCTATGCTGGCTTATACTGTATGTACTTGTACTGTATGTACTTATGTTGCGTGTGCCTATGCTGGCTTGTACTGTATGTACTTATATTGCGTGTGCCTATGCTGGCTTGTACTGTGTGTACTTATATTGTGTGTGCCTATGCTGGCTTATACTGTATGTACTTATACTGTATGTACTTACACTGCGTCTACCTATGCTGGCTTATACTGTATGTACTTGTATTGCGTGTGCCTATGCTGGTTTATACTGTATGTACTTACACTGTACCACTTATGCTTGGAGCTGCCCTGCCCTGGCATGTAGTCACAGTTAGGTAGAAGAGTTTTAAAAACTTTACTGGTCATCTGTCTTTAATGGGGTTTTGGGTAGAAAATTTATCGGTCAGAGCAGGGACAAGTCCTAGCTGTCAGATAGCCACTCATCGACCGCTTCCTGTCGTCTCACAGGTCCCCGAGGCTACCGATTTCCACCGAATCTACCATTTGACGTCGAGGAGCGGCAGCCAGAAGAAGCGTGGAAGCGCGTTCTTCAGCGTCTCGAGTAAGGGCCACACCAAGCACGTAAACGGGAAGAGCGTGAGTGACAGCATCTGTCTGTCTGCGTGTGTGAGCGCATGCTGACTGGATTTAACCTTGTGCGTGTGACTTTTGCCTTTCAGGTTTTTCAACTCATTTTTAAATTTAGAATAAAAAATCCCCAGCCGGGGGGTTTTTTTTTTTTCCCCCCGGCTGGGTTTTTTTTTCCCCGGTCCCGGTTGGTCCGCGAGGCGACGTTCATCGCCAAAGTTTGGGCGTGGACCCTCCAGGGACCGGGGTTTTCGTCAGGCAGGAGGATTTTTTGGAGGCTCCCGGGAACCACGTTCCCGAGGAGGGGCGTGAGCGTGTGCCGAGGGTTAGCGGAGCAGTCGAGGTGTGATTTAGCGTGGGTTTGTGTGTAAGCTGAAGGCAGTGTGTGCCTGTTGAAGGGTTCTAGGGTTGTAACCTTGTATGACTTTTGCCTTTCAGGTTTTTCAACTCATTTTTAAATTTAGAATAAAAAATCCCCAGCCGGGGGGTTTTTTTTTTTTTCCCCCCGGCTGGGTTTTTTTTTCCCCGGTCCCGGTCGGTCCGCGAGGCGACGTTCATCGCCAAAGTTTGGGCGCGGATCCTCCAGGGACCGGGGTTTTCGTCAGGCAGGAGGATTTTTTGGAGGCTCCCGGGAACCACGTTCCCGAGGAGGGGCGTGAGCGTGTGCCGAGGGTTAGCGGAGCAGTCGAGGTGTGATTTAGCGTGGGTTTGTGTGTAAGCTGAAGGCAGTGTGTGCGTGTTGAAGGGTTCTAGGGTTGTAACCTTGTATGACTTTTGCCTTTCAGGTTTTTCAACTCATTTTTAAATTTAGAATAAAAAATCCCCAGCCGGGGGGGTTTTTTTTTTTTCCCCCCGGCTGGGTTTTTTTTTTCCCCGGTCCCGGTCGGTCCGCGAGGCGACGTTCATCGCCAAAGTTTGGGCGCGGACCCTCCAGGGACCGGGGTTTTCGTCAGGCAGGAGGATTTTTTGGAGGCTCCCGGGAACCACGTTCCCGAGGAGGGGCGTGAGCGTGTGCCGAGGGTTAGCGGAGCAGTCGAGGTGTGATTTAGCGTGGGTTTGTGTGTAAGCTGAAGGCAGTGTGTGCCTGTTGAAGGGTTCTAGGGTTGTAACCTTGTATGACTTTTGCCTTTCAGGTTTTTCAACTAATTTTTAAATTTAGAATAAAAAATCCCCAGCCGGGGGGTTTTTTTTTTTTTCCCCCCGGCTGGGTTTTTTTTTTCCCCGGTCCCGGTCGGTCCGCGAGGCGACGTTCATCGCCAAAGTTTGGGCGCGGACCCTCCAGGGACCGGGGTTTTCGTCAGGCAGGAGGATTTTTTGGAGGCTCCCGGGAACCACGTTCCCGAGGAGGGGCGTGAGCGTGTGCCGAGGGTTAGCGGAGCAGTCGAGGTGTGATTTAGCGTGGGTTTGTGTGTAAGCTGAAGGAAGTGTGTGCCTGTTGAAGGGTTCTAGGGTTGTAACCTTGTATGACTTTTGCCTTTCAGGTTTTTCAACTCATTTTTAAATTTAGAATAAAAAATCCCCAGCCGGGGGGTTTTTTTTTTTTCCCCCCGGCTGGGTTTTTTTTTCCCCGGTCCCGGTCGGTCCGCGAGGCGACGTTCATCGCCAAAGTTTGGGCGCGGACCCTCCAGGGACCGGGGTTTTCGTCAGGCAGGAGGATTTTTTGGAGGCTCCCGGGAACCACGTTCCCGAGGAGGGGCGTGAGCGTGTGCCGAGGGTTAGCGGAGCAGTCGAGGTGTGATTTAGCGTGGGTTTGTGTGTAAGCTGAAGGCAGTGTGTGCGTGTTGAAGGGTTCTAGGGTTGTAACCTTGTATGACTTTTGCCTTTCAGGTTTTTCAACTCATTTTTAAATTTAGAATAAAAAATCCCCAGCCGGGGGGTTTTTTTTTTTTCCCCCCGGCTGGGTTTTTTTTTCCCCGGTCCCGGTCGGTCCGCGAGGCGACGTTCATCGCCAAAGTTTGGGCGCGGACCCTCCAGGGACCGGGGTTTTCGTCAGGCAGGAGGATTTTTTGGAGGCTCCCGGGAACCACGTTCCCGAGGAGGGGCGTGAGCGTGTGCCGAGGGTTAGCGGAGCAGTCGAGGTCTGATTTAGCGTGGGTTTGTGTGTAAGCTGAAGGCAGTGTGTGCGTGTTGAAGGGTTCTAGGGTTGTAACCTTGTATGACTTTTGCCTTTCAGGTTTTTCAACTCATTTTTAAATTTAGAATAAAAAATCCCCAGCCGGGGGTTTTTTTTTTTTTCCCCCCGGCTGGGTTTTTTTTTCCCCGGTCCCGGTCGGTCCGCGAGGCGACGTTCATCGCCAAAGTTTGGGCGCGGACCGTCCAGGGACCGGGGTTTTCGTCAGGCAGGAGGATATTTTTTGAGGCTCCAGGGAACCGTGTTCCCAAGGAGCAATGATTGCTGGGGTGTAATTTAGAAGTTGTGATTGCAGCGATGGTGAGTTTGTGTGTAATGTGAAGGGGGTGTTAATGGTAGATGAGTGATGTTTTCTGTGTGCTTTTGTTGCTTTGGCTGTCCTGTAACAATGAATCAACCTGTAATGAAAATAGAAAAAGGTTATCATCCTGTGTTAGTATGTGTTGTATTGCTCTGTATTGCATTTGCATTAACTGCTGTGTTATTATGCTGTGTTATTTTGCTGTATTATTTTGCTGTATCTTTTGCTGTATTTTGCTGTATTGCATTTGCTGTAGCTGCTGCATTGCCCTGTATTGCTCTGTATGTAAACTAGACTTTTACCAGTGTGTCTTTGGATTGTATCTGCACTTGCATTTGTATACACTGTTTCCATGTATTTTGCTGATGTATGAATAAAAACATTCCTTTAATAAAGGTGAGTCACCCTTAATAAAGATACCCCCTGCCCTTCCTTTCCCCACCGTGGCTCCTGTCTTTCTTTTTTTGGTGCGGTTTTGTCATTTCATTCCACTGTCTTTCTTCCTTTTGCTCCTCACTTTACTGTTCTATTTCTAACTTAACCTCCATCTATCTCTAACCATTTGTTTCTGTTTTGTTTGTAACTGTCAATCTCAGTCTTCTCGCTTCTCTTTCTCTCAGTGTTCTCCTTTTCCTCGGTTTGTGTTTTTTGCTCTCAGTCTTTTCCTTTTTCACCCCACTCCTCAGTTTTCACTTTCACTCTAATCCTAACCACTTTCTTTTCCCTTTAACTCCCGTCCTTCTTCAGTTCTCGCACCCTCCTTTTCCTGTCTCACTCTGTCCTCTTGTTTTATTTTCTTCTCTGTCTTCTTGTCACTTCTCTGTCTTTTCCTGTCTCTTCTCCCTCTCTCTGTCTCACGCTGTCTGCTCCGTCTCTGTTCTCTCCTCTTCTCTTCCTTCTCTGTCTTTGTCCTTGTTCTGTCCTCTTCTCTCTTGGTCTTTTCTTCTCTCCCTCTGTTTTCCAACTCTTTTCTCTCTCCCTTTTTTCTTTGATTTTGTCTTTTCTCCTTGCTTCTCTCTCCCTCTTTTGTGCCTCTATCTCTTTTCCCTCTGCTTTCTCTCTTTTCTCTCTTGCTTTCTCTCTTTTCTCTCTGCTTCTCTCTGTTTTCTCTCTCCCTCTCTTTTTTCTCTCTGCTTCTCTCTGCTTCTCTCTCTCCCTCTGTTTTTTCTCTCTGCTTCTCTCTTTTCTCTGTCTTTTCTCTCTCCTTCTCTCTCTTTTCTCTCTTGTTTTCTCTCTTTTTTCTCTCTGCTTCTATGCCTTTCTTCTCTTTTTTCTCTCTCCTTGCCTCTCTTTTCTCTCTGCTTCTCTTTCTTTTCTCTCTCCCTCTCTTTTTTCTCTCTGCTTCTCTCTCTTTTCTCTCTCGCTTTCTCTCTTTTCTCTCTCCCTCTCTCTTTTCTCTCTGCTTCTCTGTTTTCTCTCTCCGTCTCTCTTTTCCCTCTGCTTCTCTCTCTGCTTCTCTCTCTTTTCTCTCTCCTTCTCTTTCTAACTCTGTTTTCCTTTCTAGCTTTAGTTTAAAAAAGCAGCAGTAGAAACTTTCAGGCTCCCTGGGAGTAAAAGAAAAAAAATAATTAAAAAAAGCAAACCATTTACTCCCCGGGAGCCTGAAATTTCCTACTGCTGCACCGGACATATAGTTTTTCTTCTTTTTACTATATACAGTATATAGGGATCCCACCCCAGGTGCCAGTAATCAGTAGCCATCAGCCAAACCCCGCCCCCGTGCACGCCCACCGTCCCCAGACCCACCCCCTGCAAGCCAGCACCCCACCCCATGCCACCCACCCATAGACAATGCATTCACAGCGCCACCTGCCGTTTACTCCCAAGTACTGCACTCACAGCGCCACCTGGTGTTTGCCGGCTGGTACTGCACTCACAGCGCCACCTGGTGTTTGCCGGCCGGTACTGCACGCACAGCGCCACCTGGTGTTTGCCGGCCGGTACTGCATGCACAGCGCCACCTGGTGTTTGCCGGCCGGTACTGCACGCACAGCGCCCCCTGCCGTCTGCTTATCGGTACTGCATGCACAGCGCCCCCTGCCGTCTCCAGCGCCACACTGCACCCACGGCGCGCCCCCAATGACGTCATCAGCGCGACCCGCCCTAAAAAGGACCCCAGTGTACAGGCGTCCACACCAGTCGCCCGATCGAAACAGCACCACCCACCCCGCACCCCCCAGACCCCCGCGCACACCGCCACCGGCCCCACGCGAACCAGAACGCCATTCCAGCCACGCACGACCCACAAAAACCCCGCAAAACCCCCCGAAACCAAGAAAAAAATCCCGGTCCCGGCGGCCGCCATTTTGTCCCAAATGACGTCACCCGACCCCGGCCGCCATCTTGTCCCCCGCACCACGTGACCCCCTGGGCGCCGCCATCTTGTACGACACCACGTGACCTACTGGGCGCCGCCATATTGGATGACATCACAGGGGGACGCCATCTTGATCCCAGGTCACATGACCGCATGGGCGCCGCCATCTTGGAACCTCGATCACGTGACCTACTGGGCGCCGCCATCTTGTACGACACCACGTGACCGTATGGGGACCGCCATCTTGGATGACATCACAAGGGCGGCCATCTTGGATCTGAGTCACATGACACCATGGGGGCAGCCATCTTGGACCCAGGGTCACATGACTCTATGGGCGCGGCCATCTTGGTTCTGTACCATGTGACCGTATGGGCGCCGCCATCTTGATGAGTCATCACGACGTCACAGCGGCCGCCATTTTTCAAGGGTTAGGGGGTTAGGG